>NC_092454.1:32572124-32874068 GCF_036169615.1 Heliangelus exortis
GAGGGAGGGAGGGAGGGAGGGAGGGAGGGAGGGAGGGAGGGAGGGAGGGAGGGAGGGAGGGAGGGAGGGAGGGAGGGAGGGAGGGAGGGAGGGAGGGAGGGAGGGAGGGTGTTCCCGCTGAGGCGAGCGGCGGCGGCGCCTCCGGGCGGTCCGGAGGAGGTTCCGGGGAGGGCTGCGGCCACAGCCGCCCGCGGTGGGCGGCAGAGGCTGTGACTCCAGCGGTCCGGGAGCCTGTGGTAATCGGTCGTTCAAAGGGAGAAGTGGCCGATGTTGTCGTCGGGTGGGCGTGGTGTCGAAGTGCAATTACCTGCGTGATCAGACCAGCCAAAACCAGCAAATAAAAGTGGTAGTGTGGGGTGCGTTTGGTCACTTTTGCCGAGCTGTCTGTCGCAGAGTTTTTCTTCTTCGGAATAAAGTTGGCCATATGGTCACGCTCTCGGAGGATCTGTCGGGAATCTCCGCATCCTGCACAAAATGACACGCGGTCTTTGCTGCTCGGTGTGAATAGCAAGCAAACTATGAAAAATGGGACTCCTGACAGATGCAGCACTGTCTTGGGAGCTGGTGGCCAGTAAGAAATATCGAGAGGGGGGAGGAAAGCCGTGACAGGCAGCAGGTTGGGTGCTGGGGGGAGTGCTGACCTGACCTGATTGTGTC
The DNA here is from genome assembly GCF_036169615.1 of Heliangelus exortis. Lineage (NCBI taxonomy): Eukaryota > Metazoa > Chordata > Aves > Apodiformes > Trochilidae > Heliangelus > Heliangelus exortis. Next base: position 32,572,782 of record NC_092454.1, read on the forward strand.
CAACAGTGAAAGCAGTTCTGCTTCAGTGCAAAGCCATTCAGAAGGAAGCTGCTTAGGCAACAACAGATGGTACAGCAGGCAGCTGGTAGGGAATACTTGAAAGAAACTGTACCCTGTTTCATAACATGTTAATTCCTTTCATTTTTCTATGTTAGTTTTGCCATCTCTTACAAGCACTATTTAAGAAATTATATCCCTTAAAAGGTTCTGGATGAATAGTTATTTTCATTGCTGTTTTCTGCTCTTTAAAAAAAAAAAAAAATTGCATTCAAATTTTGTGCTACTCCATGCACAGATGAAATTTGTGCTATCCCAGGAGTACAGATGAAAAGACTTAAAAATGCTGCTTTTAACCACACAGGAAAACAATTACATATTTGAGGAAAGGGCACTGAGAGGTTAAATGAAAAGTTGGGCCTAGAGGAAAGCTGACTGCTATGGAACAACACAGCAAATTGTTTTTAGCATATTACCCAGTGGAAGCTCTTACTCAAGCTAAAGTAACTTAAAACAATTATATTCAGCTGTCTTGAAATTCTTAGGTTTAGACCTTGAATCCCCTTACATACAGTTCTCAGCAGAGCTCCTGGAAACTTAATGTCTTTCACATACAACTGAGAATTTTGGCCTGTTACAAAGTATGCTCAAATGTTTTCTTAAATTACTGAAAAATAAAAATCAGTTTTGTTCCTCAGCAGGTGTAAACTGTTACATGACCGTATGCTGTTGAAGAGCTGCAATAATCTGTATTAGCTGCCTATCCTCACTGAGGGCTGTCTCCCTGATTTCTAGGAGAAAGCAAGAGTCTACAGTCCTTTATTCCTTTGGTACTTCAGTCAGAATATTCAGTAGCTGGGCTTCTCCACCAAAAGCTGTGGCTTAGCTCTGACCTGAAGGGACTGCATCTCTGGAAGAAAAGCTAGTTTGGTCTCCATGCCCATTCATTCCTCAGTCTCTTTGTTGAGATGGTCAACAGGGATGCCAGTTGTGATGGTGGCTTTATATAACATGGACACCTGTCCGTTAAGAAATAGTCAGAGACCACCAACTCATTGTACATAAGCTCACAAACAGCTGTCAGATGGTAAACAACTTGTGGTCACTGTTGTTCCTGGCTGGATTAGAACCAGTGACCCAGAGGTGAATGGCTCATATCCTGTTACCAGGGACATGTGTCGCAGCTCAGTAAGCAGCTACTGTGTTTTATGTTTAATTGGAAACTAATTCAATTCAATTGCAGATACCAGTTTTTTTGTCTTATTGTACATTTATAAGATGCTTGGGTTGTTCTGTTGTGGTTTAGTTTCTTTTTTTTCCAGTTCATACTGTTCAATTTGTTCATTTTGTTTGTTTACTTTTCTAGTTTCTCAACCTAGAGGGGCACCAAGCAGAACATGCAGCAAAAAAAGTCTAATTTTTTTTTTAGTAATCTGTCTGTTTTACCCAATCAATATTTTCCTGCCTATGGCCAGTACAGATGCATGCATGTAAAATCAGCTTATATTTATTTCCTTTTAGAAAGAAAGAAATTTAGTTCCTAGAATTCCAGGGAAGGTTTCCCACTACAGGGAGAGGCAGCTGTTGTTGGGCTGTACGCAGACAGCTTTGTGTCCTTGTCACATCTCTAAACTCTGTTGAACTGTGACAGAATTAAAAGCCATCTTTGAGGTGTGATTTTTTTTCTTTGCTATTCATAATTGTGTCAGCATTAATGAAATTTGTAACAGCAACACTGGAGTCATCCCCAGCATGTGTGAGGAGTAACTTAATTCATATTGTGTGGTGTCTTGGAAGATAAAAAGCAGCCTTTGGAAATGCTTCATTGTGGCAGTTTTTCTGGTAATTTGCATCTTCGCTTTTTAATTTTGCTTCTTTTTTAAGTGGAAATAACGAACCTGATGCTACATAATTCTCAGTATGAGAGAAATGGTTGAGGTGATCGTACTGGTTTTCCTAGAAGTCAGTGGTGCTAGAGAGATTGAAGTCACTTATATCTTGATAGTGGATTGCGATGGTATTCTAGAAAGATGGGGTCCTTTTCTTGGACATTAGAATAGGGGGAAAGGAGCAGTATAAAGTCCCCACCTGGATATTGGAAAGGGAAACTATGATAAAGCCTCCCTTAACCTGGGCAGGCATGGCTGTTGCCACTCCATGTGAGCTATACAAATGCAAGTATGTGCATTTAGCAGAGTAAGTGCTGTGCTAGAAAAGCTAGACACAGCATGGATTTTCTTACTGCCTGTAGTCCAGTGCTGGTATAGATCATGTTTAATTACATGATAAAGATGATAATTTTTCACTGAGCTGTTGCACAGCCCATTGAACAACCATGTAATCTCTTTGAGTCGCTGTTTGCTAACTACCGTTTTCTGGCTATTGTAAGCCCATAATTTCTCAATGGATTTTTTTTTTGATAGCCCAATTGCAGTCACTCCCCATGGAGTTTTGTATAGTTAAATAAATGAAGAGAAAAAAAAAACATTGGTAGCCAAAACATTTTTACCATGTAAGCCTGATGGGTTTATGAGAGCCATCCTTAGCATCATTATATCAGATACATCAAATAAATTATAATCTCTTATACTCAGTTGTTAATAAATTTGGAGATCAACTATGTAAACCAGTAGCAGTTCTGACTCTACAAGTACACATCATTTTAAAAGTCTGAAGAAGTGGAAATGCCAACTAGTCACATTTCTTGTACTGACTAAACTTAAATTTCAGTGGAAGTGTTTTGCACTTCCTCCCAGCAAGCAGATTTACCCTTGTACTCTTCCAGTCAGACCTAGAAAATTATAATTCTGAAGAAGGTGCTGTCTTCCCTGCTCCTCTCTCAGGATGCTAAGACTGTGTGCAGGAAAAGCTGTATTCTGTTGCTGACAAAGACCAGCACAGACATGCTCAAAAACGCGAAGAAAAGAACTCCCTAGAGAGCAACGGAAGGCTTAAAATCAAAAGACCACTATTTTTCTGTGTCCAGTAAGAGGCAGAGTACTCTTCATATCTTCCAGAGACCTTCAATTCTTTATCTCAGTTTCTTTATAGGAGGCTTCAGTCCTGTGTGAGTAGTGTTTGGCTGTTACATTTTGTTGTTACTAGGTCTGTACTCCTACATCAGTAAAACTGAGATTGTCATTGGTGTCGTTAGGTACTGCCTTCTGCTATGTACCATGTGTGAACACTTCTAAATCCTAGCATGCAATTAGGATGGGGAGGCAAAGCTGTGGCTTGCTGGTTTATCTGTGTACCATTGTAATGGGCTGAAACTAGTTTCTTCTTGTGGTCCTTAAATAATACCTGTACATGTGTGTGACAGAGGTGTGCAGGGGAACGGCGTAAGGAGAAACTGTGAGAAAGTGCACTAGGAGGAAGCTCGTAACAGCAGTCAGAGTTGAAGGAGATAAGCTCTATGGGATGTGAGGGAGAGAGGTATGAAGACAGAGTCCTTCTTTCATGTTGTCATCCCGGCAGGGTGAGGGTGGTGAAGGGAGGGGAGAGGTGGCAAGGCGCTTGCAGCTTTCCCCAGGATTTGACCAGGGTGCATCCTGTGGTAGGGACTGCCTGCTGTCCTTGGAAGTCTAAGCTGTTCTTGTTTTTTTCTGATGACTGATGCACTTTGCACCAATGCACTTTGGTTGGTAAAGGTGGAGACTCAGGTGAACACATTGCAATATTACTTTCAGTCTTACTTTTTGTATGGTTACTGAGTCATGAAGGGGTGTTAATTTCTATTTGATTGTCAAAAGGTTGGCTAGATGGCTCTAATGCCACATTTTTATAGTCGTACAAAAATGTGAAAGATAAGTTTCGCCCAATCAAAGCAGAAGTGTGTCTGTGCCCCACAAATGCTCAAGTGGAAACACCTTATGGCCTGTAGTCTTCAGAAACTGGTTTTATCCAGGAAGTTTTTCTCTGCTCAAACACCTCCAGCTTGTCACAGAACATAGGCTCCATAACAAGTAGGTATTACTGGAAATCTGGCTTTAGTTTCTCAAGTCTGTCCTCTGCGTTGGTAGGCAAACATTTTATCCCAAGTGTTTGGCTCTCAGGAATGTTCTTTTTTTAGAGATCACTTGCTCTCCATTAAGCTACTTGCTGCACAGTTATACACAAGGTAACTTGTGTGAATGGTTAATAGATGTACTGTTCATGACCAAAAAAAAAATAATAAAACCACAGGCTATATGATGCAATTCCAGTAACCTGAAGTGAAACATTGTAAGATACTCTAAAAAGAAATATTTTATGCATTTCGAGCAACCAGACAGTAAATTAACATGCAGTGATTTTTTTGGCTGTCACTCATAGAATGGGGTGACCTGTTCCAGTGTCTTATGACTTGACTTAGGATGGATCTCTTAGTGTGGTGTGGAAGGGACTACAGTTTCTGCTGGTAGGTTCCAGAGTTCTTTGTACATATGTTTATGTAGTGCTTTGTAAATTTTGAATGCTAATTGTGAGAAAGGTTTAGGTAAGACACAGTGGCATCCACTGTGAAAGTGAGCACATGAGCTGAGTGATGCAGTAAGTTTAAATTGTTAGTCAGTGGAAGGAAATTGTCAGAAACTGTGGTGATGAAAGTTCATCTTAATGACATTCACTCTTAAGGTCATTGAAGGGTGCATTAGTGTTGTACGAACCTGATGTACAAATGTAATGTACAGTAGAGGCAAGTAGTTTTGTTTTTCTTGGTGCTTCTCACTTGAGACACACTGAAGCATATTAATGTGTGATGGCTGAAACACTGGGACTGTGACCTCGGTGCTTGGTAATGGGATCTGGGGCCTTTCACCTATGGGTCATGGGTTCAGGTCTGTCTCAAGTTAAGGATGACTAAAACTTGTTGCCACCTGACAGCTGTTCCTTGCTCTTGGGGGAGGGAGGCACAGTGGTCCTTACATAGTTGTTTGCAAGGTAGCATCCATACTGATAATTACTGCTATACTCAGGCTCTGCAGAAGGGCAGAGAATTCAGTACCTTGACCAGCTTCCATTCAAGTCAGTGGGGAAGTGCAGGAGGAGTAGCACTGTGTTTGATGGCAGGTGATGTTGACTTGCTTAAGGCAGATCTCCTGTGCTGTGCCGCAGAGCTAAGAGGGAAGCCTGTGGGTGTAGACAAGGGTGAGAAGGGGAAGGTGCTTCCTTCTTCTCCAGAAAAAGACAGATATTTAACAAGAACAAACTCTCAGCAACAAAAATGCTGGCAGTAAAACTGTCTCATGTTGAACACCGGTCTTCAGACACATTCTTGAGAAACTGATAGATTAAGTGACAAATGGCGCCCAGACATCGATGTTATTATTTTGTTGTGTTTTTCCCCCCTTTTTTAAAAAAACATTGTTAGCTAAATGGTACAGATGGCATAGTATCACATTTCTGTTCAGCAAACACCCAGAATCTGGTGGCACTGCTGATAGGATGCTGTACAAACTGCATCATTGTGTTACCACTGGCCATGAGACAATGTACCAGTCTGTTACTTAAATCAGCATTTTGGCTTGTGGTAATTTGTGCTGCCAGTTCCAGGCACTAAATCATAAGAAATCATGCAATAAAGTACTAAAACACCATCAAGTGGCTTTTGATATATTGAAAAGGAGAGTGATATGTGGATTTTGTCACCAGAATATTACAGTGCAGTAGTTTTGTCTGGCTTTGATATGGAATAAAATGGGAAGTATTGGTACTGTGTGCCATACATACAATTTAAGTCAGCAGCCCTTTGAGTCTAATATAGGAAAACAAGACTCCATAAAGGAAAACTACAAAACAGTAGCATTTTGCATCATTTGTCTAATTGTGTAGAAATCCTATGATTACTATAATGCATGAATTATTTTTTTTGTTACAAATGCAATGAATTATTTTCTGCAGAGCATGCAAGCATTAAGCATAGTATCATGTATCTTCAGAATGCTGAAGCTGGAGGCTTCAGGTACAATTCAGTGGCAATTTTAGAGGTTTCACTTGTAACTTTTTGCACCAGTTGTGGGTAGTCTGGGTTAAAAAAAAACAAACAACAAACCAAAACAAAGAAGAGCACTTGATTTTTTAAAAAATGCACAGATCAGCTGGTTGTGGAGTCTTAAGATTTCTGGGTATGACAGACTCTAGTGATCTTTGCAAACTTTCAGTTCAAATAAATGAAAACTTAACTGTTGGAAACTTTATATTTTTTTTCCTCTTTTGCTCTTTATTGCATCTGATGTGTTGAAAGGCCATGATATATCCATTTTCTTCTGGTCTATCCAAGTGTTTTCACATAATCCAACTCTGGCAGTCAGAATTATTCTCTGAAATCTGCATTTATAGTTAGTTTGCACCTGGGTGTTATGAAGTATATGCATTTGCCTGTGGAGTTACCTTTATTCTATTCAGCTGAAGAAAAGTACATAACAGATGCATCAAAGAAATAATTAAATGCTGTGATGCCTGAAGAAGAATGCTGGGTTCTGGAATGAGCACCCACCTTCTTGGGTGGTTTTGGTCTTCCTGTTTTGAATGTGAAAAGGGGAAAAAAACAGCTTCTGTTTTGATGACTGACTTGTGTGATGCAATTTTGATTAGCTAAATCTGCCTTAGTCAATGAAGTTAATGTGGTTTGACAGGACCAGTCATTTCTGTTGATAGTAAACAGTTGGTCACTTTCAGCAGAGATAGGAATGCCGCCCTTTGTCTTGCATGAGGTGCGGTTTGTTGCTTCAAGTTCTGGTTGCATTCAAAAAGAAAATGTGAGTGGAATGGGAAAGAATATAGTACCAGGAGTAGAAGTTTATGGTGGACTCCACAGTCCTCATAAAATTGGGATTTTATTGTCCTGGCTGGCATTGAGACACAAAAGAAGGAGAGAGACATCTTGTCTGTGGAAGCACTTGCAGTATAAAGGACTGCAAAAGAAAGCTCTGGCTCCAAGACATACAGATTAGGGTAACTCTGCTCCCTTACCTCCACCCCATATTCTTGTAAAATGAAGCAAATTTTATTAGCGGATCATAGACTCCACAGGAGCCCAGTGAGTTAAAGTATTTTAGGGTTTAATTCTTGATAAAAAAGGAACAATAGCTTTTTGTTGCTATGCATATGCATCCTCAGTGATTGTATGTTCTCTCCCTCTCTCAGTAGGAGGGATGTTAGGCAGTTACAATGGGCCCCTAGGTAAGGAAGTTGTACTTTGATTTTTTTTCTTACTGTGAGCTCTTCACTGTTACTTGGTATGAAGGACATAATACCACATATGACAGGCTGGAAAAATTGAGTGTGTTGTGGAAACACTTATATCTTCAAAGAATTCTTGAATTAGAAATTAAGTAATGCTTCGTGCCAGAGTGACTATATGGTTTAATTGTTGAGGGTCTGATTCTGACAGCTTTATCCATGCAGGGGCCCAGCTTCTTGTCTGGTGGTCCTTTTAGCCCCAGGGGGTGGGTTGAGGGCTCAAGTGATTGAAAAAGTTTGTCCCTGTTAAGGCTTGGGAATGTCACCTCCCACCCCGCCAACTGGTTATGGATCAGTCTTCTGTTACAAGGCCTAGGAAGAGAGAGATGTACATGCCTGATTTCTGTTCACACTGTTGCAGAACTAAACTTTGGCAGTAATTCAGATCACCAGTGCCAAGCTGACTATGTCTGAAAAAATGTAACAAATTAGGCTAGGTCTGTAGCTTGGACTTAGCAGAGCAATAATGGTAATAAATTGTAAGGGATGGAAACAACATGTTGGTGGTATTCTTGTCCTCCTCATCTGGATGTGGTATTGATTCAGTTAATGGGCTGAATTAATTGACTCCACCTCCCACATGGGTTTGCTAGAGAGGCTACAGGGGAGGTTATATAAAGTATATGAACTCTAGCTGAATGCTTTGTTCTAAGAGGGAAGATAATTTTCCATTCTTAGGAAGAATTCTCTGGCAAGGCAAATTAGATATGGCTCCTTCTAGAGCCTGTTGACTGTGCAGTCTTCCTCTGCCATTTTTCTCTTTTTTTCTCCCCACCATTTTTTAACACTGTTCAGCTCACGTGGCTTTAAAAACAGATGCTGAGCATGAATGATCTGCCTCACAGCATGTTATGCAGGTACCTGGACCATTGGGGTAGATTAACTGCAGACCGTCCTTTCTGCTGCACTCCAAGCTGCATCTCTTTATGCAAAAGTGGTAATTTTTTTTTTAAGGCTGAAGTGGTATTCATATTCACTATTCTTTCCCTCCTCCCTTTTTTTAACTGAAGAGAAACATTCTGCTTCTGCCTTTACCAGGACACCAGATTATTTAGGAGAAAAGTGTAAATTAAAGCAATTTATTTTGCAATGTGCTATTGAAGCAGACTGTTTATACAAGTGTAAAAAAATGTAAAGTAGCATTTGGTCTAGTCTGCAAGGAAAAGTTGGGGTTTTTTTTTGGTTATTTTAATGTATGTGAAATTGGCTATAATGTAGAAAAAGTGTTCAAGGCTCAAGTTTGCACATCAGTGTTTTAGGGCAGTAGAGGCAAAAGTATTTTAATGGGGAAAATGGGGAAAATGTTTTCTGTTGCAGTGTTACTAAAATAAGATTGTTACTAGTTTTGTACTGTGGTCAGTTTAAGACAGAACAGTCCAGGCATGTGGTAAAGTTTTTCTGACTTGGGAGGGCTCATCACCTTAACGCAGAATAAGCAGCTACTGGCTAATACAAAGCTGTTGATATTTATCCATCAGTTGGTGGACGAGTGAGTCGGGAGTTAAATTACACGAGGCAGAAGATTGGAGAAGAGGCCATGTTTAATCCCCAGCTCATGATCCAGACTCCACAGGAAGATGGTGCTAATGTACTAACAACAGAAGCACTTCAACAGCACCTTGACTCTGCTCTTCAAGCCAGCAGAGTGCATGTCTATATGTACAACAGGTAAGGGGGAAAGCAGAGGTTTTCTTGATCAGCTGTAACAGCTCAGAAGTGGGTGCATGCTTCCTTCCATGTATTTTTAAATTGTTGGCAGTTCAGAGCCTTTTCTGTAGAGCTGCATTTTGATTTGAATGTCACTGGTTTCTGATACTTGACATGGTGGCATGACTGCTGTGACAAGTTGGCTTTTAACAGGTAAGATGGTGTAACTCGTGTTGGAAAAGATTCTGAGAGTGAACTCCATGAGCAGTGCTACATTATTCAGCATTTGTCTTGCTAGAGGAGATGTGCTCTGCAGGACATCCATGTTTTCCATAGGACCTTATGGATGGGATCCCTAATATTGAAAATTAATATTAGAACTGAATTCACTCACTGACACCTTTGTGGGGTACATACTGACTGTGAGCAGCAGCACATGTTACTATCCTTCCAGTAGTTTGGATATAAAGGGAAATGCGGATGCATGAGAAATGGCAGTGAACAGAGTAATAGCTGTTTAGTAACATAGGCTGTTATAATGGAGTTGGCCTTTGGAGTGTCTTTGTGCACCTACTGGAGGCTGCAAGCTGAGTGTTGTCCAACAGAAAAACGTGAAAGGTGCACCTTAGGGAAGTACCAGCTTTGAGCTAGTGAGATGCCTTCCTGAAAAGTGGTTCCTTCAGGCTTACTCCTTGGGTGATAATGTGCCTGGGGGTGCTGCGTATGAGGACTGAACCCCCTGTCTCTCAGCACATCTTCTCAGTACATGATGCCCCAGTGAACTAATACCAAGGATCCACTTATCTTCTACCCAGCTCCTGCCTTGTCTAAGGTGCTAGAAGCGCCAGCAGTGGAAGTTTTAACAGCTGAAAAAGGAAGGCAGAAATCTTTGTTTATTTCCTCCTGCATACGTGGGTCAGCTGGGAGTGTTCTAGACCTCTGAACTTCTCTCTGAGCTGGCTTCTTGCTCAGTTGTGTTCACTGAGTGATACCTTAAGTCCCAAGCAATCTCGTTTATACCAAGATGGATTTCTGATTCTGTAACCTGTGCTGACTGGCTTGTTCATCCAAAAGCAGCTCCATTTTAATGAGTTTTACAGAAGATGCAAACAATTGTCTAGTCTGTAACTGAAGTAAACTGTAGCTAAAAAAAAAAAGGCATTTGCTTTTCTTTGTGAGGTGTCGTATATATGCGCTGAATAATATTTGCCTTTCTCAGTGTTTTCCTGCTTGAAAGCCAATATGAGTATTGGAGTTGCAACTTGAGGTGTCTGCTGTATTCTAAAAATAATTTTTGAGTAACTGTGCAAGAAAAAAAAATTGTTCTTTATATTTTTTACAGACAGTGGAAATTGGAACATTTGTGTTATAAATCAGGAGAACTCATCACAGAAGCAGGTTACATGGACCAGGTATGTGTAGCAGGAATTTAGTTACAGGCTCTGTGTATTCTCATGATTCAGCTTGTGCTGCTTTGATTATTACAGTATAAATGTGTTTTTTCCCTTTCTGATTTTGACAGATTATAGAATATCTTTATCCTTGCTTAATTATCACGCCTTTGGACTGCTTCTGGGAGGGAGCAAAGCTACAGTCAGGAACTGCCTATCTATTGTAAGCATTTGTTTTACAACTTCTTAAAAAAAAACCAAAACAAAACACAAACTTTCTCATCTTGCTGATTTTAATTGTATAATTGTGTATGATTTTTCAGTTGTATTGCCATTGTTTATTGAGATTCTGGTTAACAGAAAAATAAAAGGTGAAGTGTAGTGTCTCTACAGAGAATATGCATGGATTTTATTTTTTAATTGCGCAAAGTTTTTCTTGTTTCTAAAGATGCAACTTGTAGGCATTGATATAAATCCTATGTTATTTCTCCTGTTTTTCTAGCATGCAAAATTGCATGTAAGTTCGGAATTTAAGCTTTAAGAATTTATGCCTTTTTTATTTTCTGAAATAAATTAGTATTTTCTGCTTCTGGTAGGTTTTTGGAGGCTTTTGTGCTTTGGTTTTGTTTTTTTTTTTCCTTTCCTTTCTTTTCCTTTTTTTTTTTTCCTCCCATAAAACACAAAACCATCGATTGGCTGCAAACTTCATTCTTAAGAAAAGTGTTTTGAGTTAAGTCTTCTGAAAGAATAAAGAACAAATCCTTTGCTTATGAGATCATTAAAGAAACCATATAGTATTTCTTATGGATGGTTTCTCACAGTTTAAAAGTGTGATATTATATGCCCTGAATCCTTCAGTTAAAAGAGTTAATTGCTAATCTATGCAGACATTTTCTGTTAATTGTGCAAGAGTTAGCATTTGAGTTATTGTTTTTGTCCTGGTTTGCATGTCTCTGTAAAAGCAATTTGCAATGGCCATCTCCTAACCTTTAGTGTACAGTTTTAGATGGGGAAATAAGGGGGTTTGTGTTTTCTGGTTGGGAGATTTGGAATAATGACTTAAGCCTGGTTAAGCAGATACAGTGTGGTTTGAGCCACAGAATAAGGCAGCCAAAAGCCTTTCTAGTCTGCCAGCATCACAAATTCAGAGGTGGGGGGTGGGAGATGTGGCAGTGGTAGTGGTGACAGCCATGGTACCAGGAAAGCTTGATGGTTAGTAGTCAAGCTGCCAGAGCGTTTGAAGGACCACAGTATGGTTACAGATAAACAAAGATCAGCTATATTGATTGATTACATTTGCAAGATGATTATTAGAATATCAAGAAGTAATCTGATACTATGAGAAAGGCTTTCTTTCCTCAACTCCCTCTCTTCTTTCCCTCTCCCCTCCCCGCCCCCAATTCTTTGAAGCAACAGTTGGCTGCTTTTTTGTTGTTTGGGTGCTTGATGATTTATTTTTCTTTTCTTATAAATGAAAGTAGTTTTAACCTGTGAATATTCTGGTTTATGCAATAATAAGAACATAGTTTTTTTGTTTAAATTACAACTGGGCTGCAAGAAAAGTACATAAATGCATCTAATTAAAACATGCCTTACATTTTATGAAGCAGCCTTGCCAGAAAAAATTTAAAATTTTAACAGGAAATAATTATTTGTGCAAACGTTAATTTTTGAATGTATGCTTATTTCTGTAGTTCTTTTGCCTTTTTTATGTGTGTCATTTTCTCCTGGTTTCTCTTGCAGGGGGAAGCCTCCTTTGCAGTGGATCAACTTTGACCCCTTAGAATTCTTGGAAGAGTTAAAGAAAATAAACTACCAAGTGGAGAGCTGGGAAGAAATGCTGAATAAAGCAGACGTTGGTCATGGTTACATGGATCGACCCTGTCTGAATCCTGCTGATCCTGATTGCCCAATCACAGCTCCCAATAAGAATTCTACCAAAGTAAGTTTGCTTGTCCTTGTGCATATCTTTTTAAGGGAAGATAGGGGGTGGGGGTGGGGAGTGAGGGGTGGAGGGTGGAGGGCAAGGCAGAAAGGAGAGAGGGTGTTACCATTTTCTTCTTGAATTATGTCATTTTTCTGTTCTGCTACATGCTGTTAGCCCACAGTCATGGACTGCCCCTCACTCTGTGGTGCAATGCTTGATCCTGTGTATTTAGAGAATGCAGTTGTCAGCTGCTGTCTGGGTGTGGCAAAGCAGCGATACGGCATTTCTGCACACCTGGTGCCCCGGGCATAGCCACTGCGGGAATATAGCTGCTGGTACACAGTCACACCATGCAGCAAAGCCTTCCTTCAAGAAGTGCCAGTTTTGTTGATTTTTGTGAGAAATCAGAAGGAACATCCCCCCAAATTTGTGTATCCCCTTACCAGTCACATTAGGCTTTGGAAAATTTGCCATCTTGTCAGCAAGTATCTGGAACATTTCTCTTTGTAGACCTCCTAGGTTGTCTTTAGTAACTGTTACTCTAGTCCACTGGGTTGAGTTAGAGTATGAATTTGTCTGAAGTTATGAAACTGATTAATTGCCTCTTTCTGTTTTTTTCTAGCCTCTTGATGTAGCTCTTGTCTTGAGTGGTGGATGTTATGGACTGTCAAGAAAATACATGCACTGGCAGGAGGAATTGATTATAGGTGGTACAGTCAAAAACAGTTCTGGTAAACTTGTCAGGTAAACAAATGTTTAAAGAAAATTTTAAAGTCTGTCTTTGTTAGAGTTTGGGTTTTGGAGCATGTGGGGAGCATTATGCAAAATCTATTGCCCTTTGTGTATATTATGAACCCACTTTAGGAGGACATGCCTCAACAGAAGAGAATTTTAAAGAGTGATTAGGCAGTTTTTAAAAATAAATCCAGAATGATAGTGTACCCCACTCAGAAGCGAAGCTTTTTCATGGCACCTTTGTTGTATAGAATATATACAGAAAGCATTGAACAGTGATTAAAGCACTGAACACCTTTGATCATGTTTTGAAATACTATCAAGGGAAAAAAGGAAGATATTAATTTGGATAATGCATGCACTCATTGGATTTTTCAGAATTCAAGAGTCTCCACTGAATGTTTTGTACAGAATCAATGCAGAGAAAAGTCTGGGTTTATGTCGCAACAGCTTGAATGTGGTTTTGAGTGATAAAACAAAACCCTTTGTTTCAAACTTCTTGAAAAAGTCGTGCAACACAGGACTTCAGTGCAGGAAATACCTGTGATGTAGAACTGTTCTGAAAAATGTAGGCCATACTAACCTAAATTAAGCATAATTTTTCCCTATTTAATACAGAGAACTTTTGCTAGATTTTTTTAATATTAATTTTTGCCTTTTTAACATTCATACTAAACATTGGTAGGTCTTCCAACAAGTAGCAAAAGAATATATCTTTAGTGGGAAAAAAATTCCTTAAGCTTCCAAAATTGTTGGATACAGTTGCATACCATGGAAATTCAAGATGGATAGCTATTGCTGCTATGTACTCCTTACAGCTTGTTAGTTTAATGCCAGTTTAATCTGGCACTTCTCTTCAAGGGATGAGAAAGATTGAGGTCTTCAGATGCCAAGCTGCCAACACTGTTTGCAAGATCTCGTAGAAGTAACTGTTCCTGTGGCATCTTTACAACTGATTTCTAGGATTACATTCTTCAGTTCCAAAACTGATCCCGTTGAAGATGATGGCAAAACTCTCATTAACTTCAGTGAAACCAGAGTTAGCCTCAATACTGCATAGACCAGTACAGCTGTGCCAGATACACAGTAGAATAGTTATAGTGTATTCAATTTTAATACTAACATGTGCCCTATAAAATCAAGAACTCATGCAAGCTCCCGTTAGGGTTTCATGTAGACCTTGATGCCATTAAAAGAATTTCCTGAAAATGCTCATTTTATGCCTCTTCCTCCTGTCCCTTCTCTTGATGTCACAGTGCCCAGGCTTTGCAAACTATGTTCCAGTTAATGACACCTAAGCAAATGTATGAGCACTTCAAGGGGTATGAATATGTTTCACATATCAACTGGAACGAGGATAAGGCTGCAGCAATTCTGGAAGCCTGGCAGAGGATGTATGTTGAGGTAAAACTGAAAATAACCTAGATGTCATACTGTAAAGTCTTGCTGAAATCCAGTGCCTTCTTTCATGGCTTTTTACAGTATTTCATCAAGGAATATGTTTAAGCCAGAACTGAGTCATTGCCTTCCAGTTTTTAAGTTGATATATGTATTTTTTTTCCAATTAAGCTGCTTGGTTATTCACATGAAAAGCCAAGGAGTTTTTGCACTTCCCTGTCTGGGGCATTTTGGCTTTACTGAGGCTGAGAAGGAACCAGAGGCCTAATTTAGAAGCTTTTGGTTGGTATGGTTATGCTAAAGGTGTCTGGAAAACAGGTGCCAGCCTTAGGCTGCTCTCCCAGCAGCATGCTGGGTGGGAAGGCTCTGTGACAGTGCCTGGCCTCTGTGTCACAAGCTCGGACCTCTGCTGTGCTCCTTCTCACCTCTGCAAATGGCCAAGCAGGGGGAAAGGAGCAGCCCAGAGAGACTGCTGGCCTTGGGTTAAAGGCAAAACTTGTAGTGCACCAAGTCCATGCTGGGAGCTGGAGTATGGAAAGAGGATTCGAACTAAATGTTTGGAATGGGCTGGGAATGCAGCAGTCTTATCTGAAGGATGCAAATTCTGGTCTGATAATCAGTAGCTTGCAAGAAAAAATGACCAAACGTTTGCATACTAACAGCGTCATCTCTATGTAGGTTGTGGGCTTTCACAGAACATTAAGACAAAAACAGTTGATTTCAGATGTGTGCTGTAGCAGATAGCAATTGAATTTTTCTTTAGTAACACCAAGTATCTTTTTTTTTTTTTCACAGGTTGTTCATCAAAGTGTTGCACAAAACTCTACTCAGAAGGTGCTTTCCTTTACTACGACCACCCTGGATGACATTCTAAAGTCATTTTCTGATGTCAGTGTTATCAGAGTAGCTAGTGGATACTTACTAATGGTAATAAAATATTTTATTTCATCTTTCTGGTAATAGAACAGGGCTTAACTATCTGTTTTATTGTTACCAGTCAGTAGTTCAGAACATTTTAGGCATATATAAATAAAAATACAGATCGTAAACTTCTGTCTCAGGCTCGTTACCTCTTCCTTTGTGTAACAACTGTGATGTATCTGTGCTGTTCAGAAGTGTTCGTAAAGATGTGTATGTTGAGTAGGGAGAAATGGGTGTTACAGAAGGATGCATTCAATAATTTTGCTTTTTTTTCCCTCAACTCCTTCTCCCTCTCTCCCCCCTTGCTGTAGCTTGCCTACGCCTGTTTAACAATGCTGCGGTGGGACTGTGCCAAGTCTCAGGGTGCCGTGGGGCTAGCAGGAGTCTTGTTGGTTGCACTCTCAGTGGCTGCAGGATTGGGCCTGTGCTCATTGATTGGAATTTCCTTTAATGCTGCCACAACTCAGGTATTTAGGAGACATAAGTCTGCTGCTAAATTACATGTATTCTGTTAGAAATGAAAACAACTGAATCTTTGAGGGGAAAAAGGCTGCAAAAGCATTTTGGGTCTGAATTTTTATCTCTGCCTTTCTCCTATCTCATAGCTAATGCTGTGAGAAATTCAGTGATCATGCTGCCAAATTTTGCTAAAGCAAGTCATGTACTTTGTATAATTAATAGATTTTGGGTTATTTTGATTTTTTTGTGTGTCGTAATAGGAGTGGAGGCATCCAGCTGTACATAAGAATCTGCAAGTTTTGTCTTTATATCTGAATGTATCAGGAGGTTCAGATTCTGAAAATGTTTTGAAGTTCTTTACAGTTGATAGCTGTGTTGCATCCTTTTCATTGTACTCTTTGATTTGTGTATTTGTGCATTAATTAAACATCTAATGCCTAGCTGTATGGCAGATCCAAAACAACCTTCTTGATTTTTTTTTGTTTCTTCCCCAAGGTTTTGCCTTTTCTTGCTCTTGGAGTTGGTGTAGATGATGTTTTCCTTCTGGCACATGCATTTAGTGAAACAGGGCAGAACAAAAGAATTCCCTTTGAGGTAATGAAAAAATGGGGGTTTGGGGGAAGATAAAAGAGAAAGACTGCATATAGAAAAAGATACCTGTATTCCGAATTATTTACTCATGATTTAAAAACTCCAATTTTTTTCTCAATAGCTTTTTTCCTAGGGCCTGGAATATCCTATTTCTGCCAAAATAGGAAATGATGTCACTGTATGCTATCCTAGAATATTTAGGAATGTTGGCATTATTTTTAAATTTTTTTGAAGTGTCTTCAATTTATTTTGTCTTGAATTTAATTTATTGCTGTCATACAGAGTCTAATTCACATGATCCAAATTGTGCCCAAAATTTTAGCAAAAGTCAGTGTAAACCTGGGAACAAACTCAAATACAAGTCTGACATTGAACTCGTAGAATGCTTTTAATGGAAGACCACAAAAACATTGAAGTGAAAAGAAAGAGGAGGGCAGCTTACACACAGACAATTCTTTTTTTATTTGTATCAATTGTTACCTTTATCTATTTGTCACGACCTTAAATTTGAGTTATTTTATATATTTTTCTCTTGTTTTTCTTTTCTGATGTTTGTTTGACCATGACATTCAAAGTGCAATATATTAATTTCACAAAATCTCAGATACTGTCACTTTTTGTGATCCTTTCCTTTTATGGACCTTTTTATCCTCAGTCCAGTTTTGTATCCGAAGTACAAACCATCTATATTTGCTGAAGCTGTTTTGTACAAGCAGTGTCTTCCGTGTGCTGTTTCTAGATGGTCCAGCATGCAGGCTCTACAGCTTCACCATAGTATACCCTCCATGTACTTCAAAGTACCCTGTTGTGTTGGGAGAGGGTTATATGTTTATCCTGTGATCCTACATTTCTTGTGTGTGGTCTCAGGGTTTTGGGTTTTTTTGGTCTGTTTTGTTACATACGTATTCAAGATGTATAGTTATGTTATCCCTCTGTGCTGTTACTAGAAGCTTGTTTTGTCTGAACAATGAGAGCACCGGGTCACTCCACTAGTGGAAGATACCTTCTATTTAATTACAGATGTCCATGATATAATATCAGTGCCTGTTTGGTTTTGTGTTCTGTAGCTAGAATCAGATTTTATAATGTTTTCTACCTGCAAAAAACATGAGCACTCTATGTGTCATCTTCATGTGTATCCCGAAGAAGTAGATTTGTGTATCTACTTAGTATGTTGTTTATTCTCACATAACTCTCAGATGCACACTTGCATTAAGAATTTCATTGTATAGATTTTTTTGCTGTTAGTACATTACATCTGTAAGATGACCCCTTCATTTGCAGAACATCACTTTATTCACTTAAAATGACTTTTAAGATGTGTCATTTGTTTTTCAGGACAGAACAGGTGAATGTTTGAAGAGAACAGGAGCAAGTGTAGCCCTTACATCTATCAGCAATGTTACTGCTTTCTTTATGGCTGCCTTAATCCCTATTCCAGCTTTACGGGCATTTTCACTCCAAGTAAGTTTATATGCTCTTTTGTTAGTTCTTATGGATAGTCCCATCATGGAAGGACTGTGATGATACTTGTTAGTGGTAGTGTTTAAAGTCTTTCAGTGCTGCTGCAGTTCACTGAACCAGCACATGGTCACTGCTTACCATAGATCTGGGTAATAACAACTGTTGTCTGCTGTTGATTGTGCTTCTCCTATCTCAAGCCTGGAGAGACTCTTGCATTAGCCTTGAATGATTAGCAGTATTTAGCTCTGCTGATTTGCCAAAACACAGATGTCTTTTCTTACAGGTAATGTGACAGTGAATGCTTTTATTTTATGGCAAAGACCAGCATCAATTTGTGAATATTTTTTAAGTACAACACTTCTTCTCCTGGAAGAAGTTAAAAATCTAAATCTCCTAAATCTTTGGCCCAGTTTCAAATATTCAACACACACCCTAAGCTGGTAAGAGGATACTGGAGATCCTCACTTTAGGAGTCAGAGGAGGAGACTTGTTTTTTCATGCTTTCTGATACCTGTGCTTTATGAAAGGTGCTTCAGCCTAAATGCATCTTGTAAGATACTCAACAGAGATGGTCCATTTTTTTCTAATTGCACTGCTAAGCTGTTGAGTGGGAGCCACCAGAATTAATTCTTTCTTATCTGATCAAATTGTGCTCAGCCTTTCTCTGTTCTTACACTTCACATAAGAACATGGCAAGTTGCCTTTGGAACATACGTGGAGACAGCAGCTGTAACAGTTACTGTAAATTGACTATAAGTTGTAATATACTTTCCTATTTTTCTTTCTCCTGCTGCCATGTTGTAGACTGAGTCACTGAAAGTTCATGAAACAAAGTCAGCATAGCAAAATGACAAACAATAAGTTTCCAGTGAGATTTTGACATATTCATGTATGAACATGTTCATATTATTCAGAATAAAAACATTGTAACTGAAGTCCTGTTTAAGGCAGCAATTAATATAGAATCTATGTGTAGAAATGTTTAGGTGTCCAGAAATTAATGTTTGAGTTGCTTAACCTTTTTTCACATGCATTTCTAATTTCTCTTTGCTTGCACATAATAATGCCTTATGTGTATATAAGGGATGGAAAAATGTGCAAAAAGAGAGCATCTGGAGACCTGTAATGGAGATTTATTGGTGCTACAGCAATAAACATAACTGATATGTATATACATTAGGAACCACAAAAATAACATCTTTTGCTGTTAGAAAGGAACATCTATTACTTGCTTTGCCTGTCTTCACCAGGTAGAATCAAAATCAGGTGAGACATTAATTATAGCATTAAGAATCAGATAACCATGACAGATTTTGGTGGGTGGTCTGTATTTCTACATGGATTTCTTTATTTACAGTCATATTCCTCCTTCTCCCTCCTTCTCAGATTTGTTTAAACAAGAAATCCGTGTCGTCTTTGATAGCTTCCTAGCAAGACTTAAAAAACAATGAAATTCCATATATACTTTTCACAGATGTTGCCTTCTCCTCATCTAGGTAGTGAATTTTCAACAGATGGGCTCAAGAAAAAGATTTCTCTTGGCCGTGTTTTGCCCTTCATTCACTTTTCTTAAGACAGCAAGATAATTGTCAAAGTTTCAATAATTTTTGAGGCACAGTATCTGTAAAATAAATCCGCTGCTGAGGGTGAATAAATGGTTTCCTGCATCTGTGAGCCCAACTTTTTAGAAACTCAAGTTTTGCATATCAATGATTTCTTCTCAGTTTCTGTTCTGTCAGCTGAAGCAGTTCATTGATATTTCTGAGCTGGTAATTTACTTTATGAAACTCAAACACTGCTGCAAGTCTCATGCTGTCTTAGAAGTTTGCTACAGTTAGCTCTTGCCAAGTTTTAAAAATTGGAAAACAGGTCTTTCAAAAGTGAGATTTAAAAAATATAGGATAGGAATTGTGTTAGAATTTCATTATTTTTTGTTGATCTTATTAGCCCTTTTTAAGCTGTTTTAGGGCTTTGAGCTGCTGAATGTGTCCAAATACTTGGTCACAAGAATCAGCTGTAAGAGTGCTGAGGGCTTTGAAGGAGTAGGTCCTGAATTTTCAGAGGTGTTACTTTTCTTAAAATTGGGGCAGAGGAGTAAGTTATCAGAGAAACCCCCAGGAAGATTTAAGTTTGCAGTAGGATTGTCTTAAACGTAGCTTTGTTTTGAGTATAAATGAAGGAAGGCAAATCAGAGTGTAACTACTACTACCATACTATGAGCTGAATTCTTTCCTCAGATAGGCTGAGACAGTATTATGATTCCTTAATACCAGATTCAGAATTTGTCTAGTTGTTGCTTACACCAGAAGCATCCTCCCCTGACAGAAGAGTCCTGTGCATTCACTGAGCAGGGGCAGAACCTTTCCCCAGAAGTCTCAGCAGTATTTTTTTCTCTCATTTTAAGTTTTTTCCTAACTGTAAAAGTGCCTTACCAGGTGGTGGTGGTCAGTTTGTGAAGAGAAACAAGGTCATTCAGTTATCTTAGTTTGCTGAAGTGGTTTGTCCCCCTTCTTTTACTTATGTCACTCACCTTTTCTCTGCTCCTGACACAATAATTTATTAAGCAAAGTTAAGCCTAAGGAAAAAGAGCAGGGGGAGTTGGGAGCCAGGGGGAGGGCAATACAAGTGTGTACACTGTCAGGAGGGAGATGCAGATAGGCAGCAGTAGGGTGGAAGTTTCCCTGACAGACTTCCTTGTCTGTTCATCGCTTCTGGATATGCAGCACACCCGTTCTCCTTGGGTGGGCTGCCAGGAATGGCACATACCAGCACAAACCTTCATTGAGGCCCCAGCCTACCAGCCTGGCTCCTGTCTCCCTTGCTGCCTCCAGCACAGACTGCCATTCTTCTGTCTCCATTGGTAGCTGCAGCAGCAATAATATTTTTAGGCTGTGCATTATGAAAAGTTGCAAAAAGAGGAGCATGTTTCTCAGAAAGTGACCAACATTTTGTTCAGATTAATGAAATTTTTTACTACACTCTGATCTCACTTCACTGGATGCCTTCATTTTATACCCTTGAGTAGTCCCCATTTTATCCCTTCTAGGGATAAAAGGACTTTTTATCTATGGGATAAAAAGGACTTTCTGAGACTAGGACTTTCTGATCTATGTTGATTTCTCAAGGAGCAGGTCTGAGGTCGTTTGCTCTTCCATTTCACCATTCTTCTCTGAAGGGGTCAGAGAAGATGTCCTGTTGCCAAAAATCCTAAGCATTGACTGTAATCCTGTGATTAGAGTCAATGTAATTGTTACAGATAGGGGCTATATTGCTGTGATTGATCTCCTCATACATTCCTGTTCCCAGCCACCAGATGTCTAAACAGGTTTGGGAGGGGAGGCAGTAGCTGATGTGTCAGGTCAAAGGTTGAGTCAACAAGTTCTTCCTTCCCAGTCCTTATCAAATCACAGGATGTTCTTTGGTGAGACAGCAAATTAGAACTGATACAAGAACATAATTTGCTATATTTAACTGTGACAGCTGAGAACAGTTGCATCTTTTGAAATGGACTGGGGAAGTCCATGAGGGAGGGACAGTGTGCAATCCATAGAAGTTTGGTGTTACACTCTAGGAATCTATTTATGTGCAAATCAGGACAGAGAGAATTGTTTCAAAATATTTTACTCTCAGTTTAGTACATCAACACCATGACAGCACAATGTAAAATCTAGTTATTCTGAAGAGATGACACGTTACTAGGCAGTTTTGCTGTGTGTTGTTGGATTAGTTTTGATACTCCTTTAAAAATCAAATGAGAATATAACTAATGTTAACAGCATCTCTACTATATGCTCAAGTATTAGTTTTTAGGTTTAGTAGCATTTGCAGTTCAAGGATGTTGGGTACTGATAAGGTGTAAGTATTTGCAGTTCATGGAGCAGGAACAGAGAACTTCTATTAATTTTTCAGCATGCTGGGAGCAGTAGGAGTTATTGAGCCAGGCCTCAGCTGTTTTTTCCAAATCTCAACAAACCTTAGCCGATCCTTGATAGAAGATCTTGGTCAGACACAAGTAATTATTCATATTATATGGGAGATTCAGCATTCTCTGGTTTTAGTACCAATAAAGAAAGCAATTGTGTGAAGTAGGTCCAACAAACAACTTGCTTACAACAGCAGCCATTTATTTTTCTGACAGATTCAATTAATTCTACAGAGGATTAAAAGGAAATCACTTAATTTTAAACTTTTGCCTATGACCTTGCATACCTTTCTGTGTGGGTATTTATAGCTCATAAAATAGGAATTGGATCTTTTCTCTCAAAGATGGCCAAATATTAATTTGGCAGTAAGTACTGAGTAAATTCTGGTCTGTAGTTCTGTCTACAGACAACTAACAGGACCAAAATCTCACTTTAAGCAGGCTATAGACAGCAAAAGAGAAACACCATGAAAAATACCCACTTGGTACACACTATATGTACCATTGAAATGAAGAGAGAATATTTACATAACTAGTTGGTTCTGTCGTTCTCAGAAAAATAAAAGCAATGTCCAGTATATTTATTATACTCCAGCAACCTCAGAGCCCTCCAAATCATTCCATGTGTTAGTACTTTGATTTTCAGAGATAAAGAGACGCAAAAATAAAAATTGCATTATTTTGGCAATTTTTGTTACATATTTGACGTGTATGTCAAGAATTTTAAAAATGTGGACTCTAGATATATCATCTTTTGAGCTGCCAGCTTAGAGACCTGATTTTTCCAGATCATAAGCAGCCACTCATTTATTTTGGAAAAAGGGAGTGCCTAATTAATGCAGGCAAGTGACTTCATTTTTGTAGCTTATCCTTTGTTCTTCTTTATGACTGTTCTAATGCAAGCAGTCATTACTTTGGAAGTTTACAGGTGGATGCACTTCTTAGTTTGTGATCTCTTTAGCATGAAACTGACCTGCTATTGATACGGCTACTGCTTATCTAATGGCTGAAATATAACAATTTCAGGGGGTTTTTGTCATCATTTTTTCCTAGTGTATCTCCTACCCTTATAGCTGTCTTCCAGTCCCATCTGTGCCCAAGCTTCCCCTTTGTGATGACTAGTGCTCGTAACAATTCTGCATTACAAATAAATGCTATTAATAATAATGATGATAGATGCAGCACCACATATGTTTACAGAGATTCTCTGGGAATCTCTCTGTGGGAAAGAGTTTGAAGTACTGTTTGAAAGGGAGTGGGTGGGGAGGTTGGTTTTTTTCATTACATAATATGCACTTTACAAATTAAACCATTCTTGTTCCAATTTAAGATGTATTCTTCCAATTTAAGACTCATTTCAATAGACTGCCTCATTAATCAAGTTCTGTAGCACATAAGGATATTAATATGTAGATTTACTGTGTGGTCTTAAAGTAAGATTAATTATCCTTTAAAAATAATCCCTGATGAACACAAAATGTTGCTTGTTTTGGCTAGACTTTCGAGTAAGTACATCAAGTGCATAACATTTTACTAAACAGAACAATTTAATTAAAATTTACTTTCATTTCATTTCTGATTTGATAATGTGTTTTGATGTTACTGTGATGCTTAAATTACTTCAGATCCCATAAATGTGAGAACTTCAGTTCTAGTTCCAGGTTTGCTGTTGGTTCTAGCTTTTTTTTATTGTGAGACTCTTACGTATGGCAGAATCTCATGCAAAATTATGTTTTGTTGACTTTTTCCACTTAAATATCGTTACCACATCTCCAGGCACAGATGTATGAAAATAATATGAAGTTTATTATTAAAAGAAAGAAAGAAACTAGAACAGGCCTACCAGATGGAAATGGGAATGTAAAAGTGTATCTCTCAGGGAAAAGCTTGAAAGCAACTGATGGTTTGACATGATGAATTGCTGAATGGATGAGAACTGAAAGGAAGTTTAAAGCTTTGCAAAGCTTTACATGAAAAGCCCTACATGAAGATTAGTAACAGTCTCACTTCTCTGATTATTTTCTAGGCAGCAGTTGTGGTGGTATTCAACTTTGCTATGGTCCTGTTGATTTTTCCTGCTATACTGAGCATGGACCTCTACCGTCGGGAAGACAGGAGACTGGATATATTCTGCTGTTTTACAAGGTGAGAATGTGTGATAGATTGATGTATGAGGAACATCCTTTTTGTGGTCGCTGATTAGTACTAACATTCCTTGTCAGGACTGGAAGTTCTTCATTGCAGGGGGATCAGTATGCTTTTGTTATGATTTCATTGCTATTGGCTAACTTATATTGGCTACCTTGGTTTTCACCTGTTTGAGGGGAAAAGTTAAAATACTTTTGTCTGTCTGCCTGACACTCTCAGACAAACATACCTTTCCCTTCATTGTACTTGTATTAATTTTGAGTGTTGAAGGACAACTTTTTGAATGCAGATAAGACATCCATGCTTTAGGAATATATTAAAGTATTTTCAGAATGTTACTGGACATTGCAAGGTGTCCAGTGCTAGATCTGGGTCATCATCAAAGACTGCAAAACACAGCCTACTGACAATCCTTACGTGCAGTTAATCACTGTGTGCTAATTTTTATGCCTGTAAACTTAAATATGTAATGTATAAACTGTAAAATTACTTCCCCTTAGCTGAATTTTTCATAGGACTACAAGGGATGCAGGATGATCAATATTGTTACAGGCTAATGCTTGATAAAGTTTCTGTTATGTCTGCAGTAGTAAGTTAGAATGGTAATTGTGCCATTCCACATAGTTTATACACAGACTTTCAGTGCCAGCTTACTGCCATCAGTGGAGCCACTGCTTGGATATTAAGCTTTTTTTCTACCTTAGTTTTTGCTTTTGCCTGCAATGAAGGGGTCAGCTATATTTCTACATATGTAATGTTACAATCATAACCAGGATGGGATGTATCCATCTTGTGTCATGTTAGCCTTTGACACTCACCTAGGAGCTGACATAGTTTTAGATTTTGAGAAAGCACTTTCCCAGATTTGTTTTTGACTGAGTGGAGTTTGTCCCAAGAACAGGGAGTTTATCCCAAGCCAGGACTCCTATTTACTATTTCTGATTCAATTATAGTTTCAGTGGTTGGCCTTATGTGCTTGAATTTTGTAGCTCTGATTCTCAGAAATACAGGACTATCAGCCCTTCCATTTTTGCCCTCACCTAAAGTTACAACAAATGTGTCTCAGAATTTGTACCCATTTACATATGAAGAAATGCAGTTGAAGAGAACTTGCTTTATTTATGTAGGCAACATTCTGAATACCTCTTGTTTTTGTAGGATTTCTCCACTTGGTGAGAAATTTGATAGTTTTCTATCGTGAGTTTGTAATCTCTCATTTGCTGGAAGAAGTTTGTCTCTGATATTATTTTTTTTTAATAAACTGGGTATCTGTGTGGGGCTTGCATAGACTAAAATAAAGGGAATGTATCAATTACTTCATTAATTTTGTCTCTTTAAACTTCCCAACCTTTCTAGGAATTAATCCTTGCATATATTTACTTAATTTTTAAAGCATTCAGTCAGTGTATGGCAAGTGGCTTCAACCTGCCTTCCAAAAGTCCCAAGATTTTATCCAGAAGGGACAAATATTATTTAACCATTACTTTAGTAATTCTAAATGGAATAAATCCATGTGTCAGTCATGTCTTCACATTTTGATCTAAATAGCTTGTTTGTCAGCATGGACACATGCTGAGCAACCTCACACACATATGCTTACAGACTGCATGCAACTGCATGGGTATCGACCTGGTAAGTGTGTGTAATTAATTGAGTGGTGTAGGTAGACATCACTGTCTTCAAACATGCTGATTTGTTCTTTCCTGAGTGCAGTAAATGTGCATATATTTTCAGAGTCTTACACTTTGAACCATTTCTGAAAAATACTTCCTAGAGGTGCAGAATAAAATTCACATCAAAGCATTATACTTAATTAATACAAACCATCTAACAGTAGTAGAAGCAATCTCAGAGAGAAGCGGATCTATCTAGTTTGATTAAAATAAATACCTTTCTCTTCTTTTACAGTCCTTGTGTCACAAGAGTGATTCAGATTGAGCCTCAAGCATATGCAGAAAGTGAGAATACTTGCTGCAGTCCTCCACCCCCATACAGCAGTCACAGTTTTGCACATGAAACTCAGATTACGATGCAGTCTACAGTGCAGTTGCGCACAGAATACGATCCTCATACGCAGGTGTACTACACCACAGCAGAGCCTCGCTCAGAAATATCTGTGCAGCCAGTGACAGTGACACAAGATAATCTTAGCTGCCAGAGCCCAGAAAGCACAAGCTCGACGAGGGATTTGCTTTCCCAATTCTCAGACTCTCATATGCATTGCCTTGAGCCCCCCTGCACGAAGTGGACGCTCTCATCTTTTGCAGAAAAGCATTATGCTCCATTCCTCCTCAAACCAAAAGCTAAGGTAAGCAGGGAACGATTTACATGTTCTTCAAAAGCAGACTTCTACCTTGCCCAGAAATAAAATCATCCTGGCAGTGTCATTAAATTTAAGGAATAAATAGAGTTCTTTCAGAAGAAAGATTCTTAATTTTACAGCGAGTTTCAAAGCTTTATCTCATGAGTGCTGTGAAAACATACTTTTCAAATACAAGTTATGATTGAGGGTTCTAGTGACTTTCAGCAACATAAGCTTGTGAACAGTGAAGCTGAAGCCCCTTTTAAACTCTATTATGGTACAGCTTTTTAATCCATGATTCAGAGCCCCTTCAATAAAGCACAAATTACCTTAGCCTTGTGGTGTATGAAAAAAAAAAAGTGAGAAAACTTTAATGCCAGTTTTGGACATTGTTAAACCTAAATCCAAATTCATTTCCATTTTCTGTTGCAGATTGTGGTTATTTTTCTTTTTCTGGGCTTGCTTGGGCTCAGCCTTTATGGAACTACCCGGGTGAGAGATGGACTAGATCTCACAGACATTGTACCACGGGAAACACGGGAATATGACTTCATTGCTGCACAGTTCAAGTACTTTTCGTTCTACAACATGTATATTGTGACACAGAAAGCAGACTATCCAAATGTCCAGCACTTACTTTATGAACTTCACAGAAGTTTCAGCAATGTAACATATGTTTTGTTGGAAGAGGATAGGCAGCTTCCCAAAATGTGGTTGCACTACTTTCGAGACTGGCTACAAGGTAAGAGACAGCTGGTTGAACTTTTCTCAATTCTATAGTAGTAACTCTCTGTTCACACTAGTAATGTTCTCCTCTTCAAATTTAGTCAAGTGGTTAAAGGCTGTGAGCAAGAGCAAGAATGCCATGGTCCTGATCCAGACTCACACACTGACGCACTGTTTCTCAAATAGGTCACTTAGATTCTTTGTCATTTACTCCTCAGTAAGACAGTGTTGAAGTTTTAAGAACTTATATCCATGAGAGGCCATCTCATACCACCAACTTCTAAGCAGTTAATGAGGAGTGCTGCTTTATAATTAATGGCCAGTATGGCCCACTGTCTTCAGAAAATGAATTTTTTCTGTGTATTTTGAGAACACTAAATGAAAAGTCCCTGTCCAGTGATGTATTTTGGCACAGGCTTATCTTCCAGCACGTGAGTGATCCTATTGGCTTCTGCTGGGAATCCTGACTTGAACAAAATTCACTGTGGCTTATGTGTTTTATGGATTGGGTACTTAGCATACACTCTAGATTTCCAGTGAAATATCCTTATTCTTTCTATGGTGCTGCATTTTCTGTGCTGAATTCTTATGGGGTGGGAGAAGGCAAGAGAAGGCATGGCCTTTCAGGTGCTATAATGATAATAGTATTAAAGTCAGCTTAGTAAAGATACTGAAGATATTATAATTATAAATGTTGAGACATATAACTGTTCTGTATTTAAAATAAATAGTACTATTACAACTCAAGAAAGTTTAACAGCAAATGTATTATGCCCAAGAGTAGTACTGTCCTACGTCTGTCTATCTGTTGGAATAATCTCCAGGGAGATTTTGCCAACAGAAAAATAAATTGTGCTGACATAGTGAGACTGTAAATTTTAAGCCTAACTGTTTACAGATGACCAGTGCAGCCAGTGATTCTCAGAGAACATTAAGGTATCTGCCAGTATTTGGGGTATTTTATTACTTTTAAAAATACACTGGACAGCATTAGGAAATCAGATGCAGCTAAGTGATCCACCTAAATAAAATAATCAAGTTTCCTCTGAGTGTAATGCACGGACTAATCATGCAAAGTAGTATTTCAGATATTAGCTTTGGGGGTTTTTTTTTGTTTGTTTTTTAAAATGTATTTGATCCATTCATTACAGTCTGCCTGCTGGAAGTTTTAGTTATAAGCATTTTGAGGTGTAAGGGAGGGTATTACTGGCAGGAAGTTTAGCATAGCTTAGATACTTTGCCAGACTGGAAGCTTACTACACATCCCAGATTTCTAAGCAAACATCTTTCTGCATGTTTTTCCAAATTCTCTTGTATCTCTGCTGTTTATTTTATTTCTATTGTGGATATCTTTTGTTGTGGTTCCAAATCAGTAGGAAAAATGTGTCTAGTGTCCCCCCTCCCACCTTCCTGCATCCCTAAAACTGTGAGGGGGAGGGAAATCTGAGATCATGTTCAGGATCACCACATATTAGAATGTGCTGAACATCAGCACTGTTTGCCAGTGGTAAAGTCCAGAAGAGGTGCCCTTGGATCATCGCCCTTGGATCATCGCCCTTGGATCATTGCCCTTGCTTTCTTCTCAGCCTTGTGCTGGTGGCCAATGCACTTGGTGTTGCTTCCAGGAGTTGTTCATATTCCCATTGCCCCTCTCTCAGGCCCACCATGTGTGTTCCCAAACCTCTTCCACTTTGGATACCTCCCTGTCCTCTTTATAATCACCTACTTGTGCCAAAGACTGTTTGTGTGGCATAGCCCCAGTTGCACAGATTTTTCTCAGTGTCTGCAGATTTGTTCTTCTGTTGCTGAAGGGGTGTTGCTATTATCTTATTGCCCATGGTTACATTTCCCCTTCCAGCCTACATTAGACTGCCTGTCCTTCTTCTTAATCTCCTTCTTTTCTTCAACCAGAGGAGCTGTGAGTATTCCTGGTACCCTGGTATACTGATAGGGTGCTGATTGCACTGGAACAGTCAGGGAGATGCCAGGAAGCAGTGACTTGCAGTGGTTCAAGTGGACATGCCAGCCCTTTGACAGAAGGAGCATTACTTGGCCCATTGGTCACCCACAGCTTTAAAATTAATCATTATGATTACCAATTAGCAGTTATGTCTGTGTCCCTACCCCTCCTCCCTACCTTCTCAGAGAGGGCCACAATTAATACAAACCATCTGTTTTGTAAAGACCCAGAGCTGTCTTTGCAGAGTGTGGTACTGCATTCACAAAGCTGTAAAGAGGATCTTGAGATGTATCAGTAGAAAGAAGTTATGTTTTTCAGTGGCAGAGGACTGATGTAATAAGAGGGAACTGCACAGTTATACTAAAAGCTGCCATACTTGCCATAGTTAGGGAATTATCTGAAGGTGCAGCCACTAACAAACAGAACAATACTCGATCATTAAAAACTGGGGCTGATGCTGAGCAAGTAAAGGGGAGGGAAGGTGAAAACAGAATTCACAAAGGAAGTACAGGTTGATTTCAGGGGTGATCCTCTATGTGATGGGAACAGTTCTACCAGTTCTTCCGATGCATTTTTGCATAGTGGAGGAGCTGCGGAATAAAAGTAGGGACAGCCTTGAAGTTCGTGGCTGATTCCTGCTAGTTGGACTGGGAATTCAGTGTTAGACATCAATGGTTCAAGATGACCTTCTCACGCACACACACACGTTTTCCTGGCAGTATGAGGGAAGCAACAGCATGTGAATCAAGGCATTTCTTATGAAGAAGGCATCATTGGTCTTACCTGTAGATTTTTCCTTGTTTACTAGCAGTAGAGTGCCTTCAACCTAACCCACTTCTTTTTTTAGAGATTCCCTTGTATTTTGCTTTCTGGTATCTTACATTGTTACTATATTTTCTGTTACTGAAAATGCAACAGAAGAAGAGTTAACACTAATTCATTTAAACTGGAAATGTTAACATGATTTTTCTAAGTGGCTGAATCTAAATGAGGTAGCTTGAATTCCCTGGTGGCTTGTAGTTGGGTTTGTTTTCACAGAGGGTAATCTTATCTGGTGTTTCATGGTGCCAGCTGTTCACATGAGTCAGTAGGAATTCCTTCCTCACACCCATTTCTGCATCCCACATAATACTGGAGGATTTCACTTTCTTAAGAAGAATGAAGCTAAAGGGACTGCTGATACAAAAAAAATCCCATATATAAGATTTTTTAAATTCCCTTAATTTTTACAACTTTTGTGCAGAAAGAGTTTAAAAACTTATTTCTATCTTTCTGCCCAGAAATTTTTAATTAATCCCATTTATAAAAGATTAAATGTCTCTTAAAATCACTGGTATGAACAATTTATAATGAAAGTACTATATGCTTTGAAAGTAGCAATTCTGCTATTAATTCCAAAGTGTTACAGGAAATTGTAATTATTGGAATTTTGAAATTCCTTAGAAATTAAGCACATGTGATAGTGGCTTCTTGGTGTTCTTTCTGCAGACTTTCAGTTTCAGCAAGGTCAGTAAGTAAATAACCCAGAGCGCAAAGTGCTTAAGGCAGCTAAGGAATAAAGATATAAAAAGGAGCAGCACAAACTGGGGAGATGCGAGAGAGCTTGCAACCACAGTCTGGTAATGTCACAGCCTAATGGATGTATTTGTTACTGTGTATCTGTGGAGCCCCCTGACAGAGGTTGGAAGTTAGCCTGAAATCTCTGCCCCACGTGCTTTCTGTCACAGCAATTTGTATGCTCCTGCTGAAGGGAGACATTTTTTACTGTAAGTTAAGCTAGTCTTTGGTGGTCTCCTTCTTTCCCATGTGCTTTTTCAACAGCCTTTTCTTAACCTCACAATGTCATCTTTCGCGTGACTGGTACAACAACACAAATGTCATCACTTGTCCACTTTGAGAGACTGATGTGGAGCTAACTTGGCACAGGAGATGGGAATGCACTGGCATTTTTGCATGTCCTAAGCAATGTTTTCCTATCTCCAAGGGCACCAGCAAACAATGCGTTTTAAAGGGGGGGCCAAAAAGTCCTTTGGTGATGCCAGAAAATCTGATGGCAATTTGTCCACTCTTCCTGGGTAGGTGCTGGAGGGCTGGTGTGGAGATCTGGCAGGCTTCCTTAATCCCTTGGTTCTCAGCCTGTTGGCTTCATCAGTGGGTACCCTGGCCTGGAGACCGTGTGAGCCCGGGTGTGTTTTCTCTTCCAAGGCTCTTATCTTCCTACAGCTGTAGCTAACCTATCCAATCTGTAATGACGGTTTTCATTACGGCTCCTCAGTGCAGCTGTGAGGTGGGTCAGTAATTTCCTCCACCACCACTCCCCTGGCCTTTTCCTTCCTTTCCCTGGACATGCGGTTTGTCATCTGCTTGCACAGAGCCTCCTTGTGCGGGGCTGTGGCTTCCTGTACTAAATCTGATCCAAATTTGTGCTGTGAGATATTCCCTCCCCCTTGAAGGGTGGCAAGGAGGAAAATAATTCAAGAGTGAATAGGTGTTGGCTGTGATCTTTACATGTGCTGGCAGCAGATCTCACAACTTGTATTAGCTGCACAAGTTGAACAGATGGAACAAATTGACAAAATCGTGTTCACTCACGCTGTGCTCGAAGAGCAGCTGAGTTGCTGTTTGAAGTTGAAAGTTTGAGTGTGGTTTTTTTTACCCCTTGTAGTGGAATTTCTGGTTATATCATAGAAGCTATTGCCTCAGTGCTCTGCAGTAGCCCAGAACAGTTAATGAGAGCGGTGTGTGTCCTCCAGCATGCTCAGCCAGGGCTTTGGTGAGGCAGAGGGGGAGTACAGAGAGTGTTTCCTTTCTAGGTAACGACCTGAAATGCCTCCTCTAGTTTTAAGTCCATGGTAGAAGGGAAAGTTGGATCAGGGCTGAACTCCACCCTCTTCTGTTTTATCACGATCCAGGACAGGGCAAGACTTCGACTTTGTTCTTGAGGATGGTGTCTATGAAAGAAGTGATGAATTCAAATATACTTACAGAGTTTTGAGTGCCCTGATTCTGGAACTGTGGTTCACAAAGAAAACCACTTTTTGTTCTAGACAACCTTAGTTCTTCCCCACATACCTTTTCAGCAGAGTGATAGGTTGCTTTCAAAGGGTGCAGAACCAGAAGGTCCTAATCCCATCCAAGATGTCCTTAGGAAGCTGATTAACACCTTGTGTATGCAGCTTGCTAGCTAAGGTCTGCTGGTCTGCACAACATGGAAAGACACTTAACATTATTTTTCTAAGTAACTGCATCTAAATGAGATTAAATTTTCTTGCTGAAATTTGCTTGTAAGAGTGACATCTTATCTGCATATTCTCTCTTCTCCTTGCCTCGCTTAATTCTTCAGGACTTCAGGATGCATTTGACAGCGACTGGGAAACCGGGAAGATCACTTACAACAATTACAAAAATGGATCTGATGATGCTGTTTTGGCTTACAAACTCCTAGTACAAACAGGGAACCAAGCAAAACCCATTGACATCAGCCAGGTACTGTATCAGAGCCTATACTGGTTTATGTAGGAATACACAAATCACCAGGAATTGGAGGAGATACAAGGAACATGTTGTAGCCTCTTTTTTCATCTTGATAATTGAATGCCGAAGTTACACCTTAATGCATGGCCTCACTGACTTTGCTGAAGCTACTTGCTAGCTGCTGTCTGACCTGTGTTGCAAAATGTTCAGATCCACACTGGGAATATCTACCTTTGATTATTACTGGTTGATGTGTGTTCAGTGCTGGTCCTGTGTCAGATACACTTGGTTTCTACTGAAATGGTTGTTAAAAATGCTTTGCTGCATCCATAGGTAGACTGAGCACAGTAGATGGAGTCTGGTCCTGTGCCAAAATTAGCCTCTTTGCCCGAAGTGGCATTGTTCCTGATTTGAACCAGATTGCCTTTATAGGGCTGACCTTTGTTCAGCCTTCAGCTGTGGTTTTGAATCTAGCATTTGCAGTTGTTTTGCTAGTTCCTACTAATTTATGCCAAACATAACATTTTAAAAAAAATGTCGATGAATGATAGTGGAAGGGGACTGAAGTCATTACATGCTGGATCACATTTTTGTGCCATCATCACTAAATATAGCTATACCGTTGCAGAACTAAGAATGGCACTTGTTTGAGATGCCTAAATAAAGTATGTCTAAGATTCTTTTGCAAGGTTATCATAGCATATGACTTGAAGTTGCTCCATCCTTTTGGAATCACATTAGGTTTGACACCCTACATTAAAAACCTCTAAGAACAAATTCTGCAATAACCTGACTTCCCCTCTTCTAGAGTCATCATTGACTCGCTGTTCTTTCAGGCAGAAAAACGTCTTTCTAATGAGCTTCTTGGCAGATCTGCTTATCGTCTTTCTTTTTTTCCTGGCATTAAAGGTGACAGATTTACAGAGTACATTGTTCAAAGTTACAATGGTGTGTAAAACACAGTGCTGTATAGCAACATGCTGTCCGGTCTGAATGAAGCTTCAGCTATGAATTAAGTAAAGAAAGGGAGCTGAAGAAAAAACCCTCAGTGAGATTTTATTTAGCAAAGTGTACCAGGTACACTGTGGAACAAATGCGATTGGACTGCAGCTGCTGATATAATTTCCTGTGCCTGGGAGGGAGAAAAGTGCCGTGCACCCAGAGGGGCTGAGTGCTGTACTGTGCCATTCCAGAGACAGCTTGAAGACATACAGTTGTTGCATATCCTGTGGACTAATTGAATCCAGATCCCTGGAATCCAGTTGTTGTTTTTTTTTTAAACTGCTGTCACTGTTGTTTTTCATTTCATTAAAAAGACCTGAAACTGGAGCTGAGCCAGAATTTTAAATAAATAAAACAAAAAACCCCAGTAATACTTTTCACCCACAGAGTCCTCTGTCAGAGCTCTAGCTGTTCAGGATTTTGCTAGAGAACCTAGAAATGTACCACTGCTGCTTACCCCACAGATGCTTTTTGGCCACAGTGACCCAAATAACACAGAGCACTCATCTGCTTTTTTGAGGTTGGGCATTTTCTGAATACATAGGTCATAGGAGGCAAGTGTTAGCAAAATCTATACAGATGTTGTTTTATTTTTATAGCTCTCCTCCATTTACTGGGTGGCATTTCCTTCAGTGCTAACAGCAGAGGTTAACTGCACACAGACGTGTATAGGGACTCCTGCCAGGTTTTCTTCCCCTGATTTTAAATATGTTTCTCCAACTTGGTTGTTTTTCACTTTTGACTGCAAGGCCTTTAGAATTGGATTTAATTGGTTTAGTCTATTCTGGAACTGTCTGCTGATTTAGCGGTTATTGTAAATATTATATGAGCACTAACTTATAAGTAACCACTTTCTACTGTCACTGTAGTTTAGGGTTTTTTTCATTGTCACATAGTTTACTGATAAGTCACTTCAAGTGAAGATTCATACACTTTTGCTTTTCCTCTCCTGTATGTGTGTTGCATCTCCAGGCCGTTTGCTGAAAGCTTTACAGCAAGAGCCCATAAGCAAAACCTGTTCTGAAAAGCTTCTAATTTTTTCCATTTTGCAGCTGACTAAACAGCGCCTGGTGGATGTGGATGGAATCATTAATCCAAATGCTTTCTACATCTACCTGACGGCCTGGGTTAGCAATGACCCTGTGGCCTATGCTGCCTCACAAGCCAACATCCGGCCTCATCGCCCCGAGTGGGTCCATGACAAAGCAGACTACATGCCTGAGACAAGGCTGAGGAGTGAGTAGCATTTCATCTTCATACCTTGCAGTAAACCCCACACTCCTTCCTTCAGGACCCAGTGAAGATGTAGTTGGCTGATGCTGCACAAGGCTCAGAGGTGTAACCAGGACAGTATATTGTGTTCCTCTGTAGTCTTAGGAGAGCTGTGCACTACTGGAAATGTGACACCAATGCAGGGGTTTTATCATGTTCCAAAATGAATTGTGTAACAGTTTAAAGCTCTAAAAACTTAACAGTAAGCATTGCTTATTCCTGTCACCTGGTAGTTCTGTCTGTGCAAGAAGCATGGAAATTGCATGAAATTCCTGTCTAGGTAATTCTGAAATTTCATTACTGAGATTATGTTTATTCTCGTTTCTTAATACATAAGGGATTTTTATCAAGTTAGCTCATATGCTAAGCTACTGACAGCGATACAGTAGAAGAGCTACTTAAGAAGGGGAGCAGTCACATCTGTGTTGCTCACTGTTTTCCTGTGTACTGATGCCAGTTGGCTTTGCTTTGCTTCAGCTTTCAATTTCTCAGGAGGACTGCTAGTTGGACACCAGAGTGTAAGGGAAGAGGGCACACAGGGAAGGACTGGAGCACTTGGAAATGTGATTGGGTAACTAGCTAGCTGTGCTTCAGTCTGTCTGAACCCTAGAGCTTTGTGGCAGTCAGCCAAGTCTTGTCTTAATGAAAATTTATAGTTGAGATTATAATAAGGCAAATCATGTTTAGCAAGTCATCTGGATGACCCTGCAGGGTCTGGAACACACAACGTCAGTAACAAAATGCTTGTTGTGGAAGATTTTTTTTTTCTTCTCACACAGTAGACTTTAGCATTACATTCAAAAAGAATTATGAAGAGTGTTGGTTTGCCAGATTATTAAAGGATAAAGTTTATGTATTTCCCCACTATACCATTATTTACATATTATTTTGTTGCCCCATAGTTTAGAAATTTGGACTTTCAAAATATTCAATAGAATATTCAGTAGAAATCCTAAAAAACAGTTAGCCTGATTAAACATAATTTTTCTCTGCTTTTGTGTCAGTGGACCTCATTTAGTGTCAGGGAAATCGCATTTGATTTTGAAGGAAGTGCACTTGCATAAAAGAAGAGTGTTTGGATAAAATGTTTAAGTTGATATTGCAGTTAGGGACTCTTGGCCAGTTATTCAGTAAAAAAACACTGTAACCCTTAGGATTAAATATGTGTACTGAAGTATATCTGCTAAATTAGATATACTTGTTTGGGGACTTGCTGTTTACTGTGTTCATCCCATTTCATTGTATGATAAAATATAGTAATCTCTTATCCTGCCTCAGCTTCCAATTTATTGATGAGTTTTTGAAATATCAGTTGTTCCAAATCAGTAAAATTTAAATTCAACACCTTTAAGCATTTTGTTGTGGAGTCCACAGTGTTTTGTTAATCATGCTATCTGTGTATCTTCTTTCCAAACACAAATTCTAACACAGTTTTGCTTTTCCTAGTTCCAGCAGCTGAGCCCATAGAATATGTTCAGTTTCCCTTCTACCTCAATGGATTGCGTGACACTGCTGACTTTGTGGAGGCTATCGAGAAAGTGAGAGCTATCTGCAGTAACTACACCAGCTTGGGGATCTCCAGTTACCCAAATGGTTACCCGTTTCTGTTCTGGGAGCAGTACATTGGGCTCCGTCACTGGCTGCTCTTATCCATTAGTGTGGTTTTGGCTTGCACGTTTCTGGTGTGTGCCCTCTTCCTTCTAAACCCCTGGACGGCTGGGATCATTGTAAGTTTATTATAAGGGTCTTTGTTGAAGTCAAATTCCTTTCAGCATAGCTCTTGCTGTAGTCGGGAAGGTTTTGTTTATGTCTGGGCCTTTGGTGGAGTATGTATATTGCATCACTCATTATATATTTATTCAACTTGAGGGGGCAGGGTTCATGCTAAAGGTACAAACCTTAATAACCTTAATCCTTTAGCCACCTTTTTTGCAGCTTTAAAGGTTTCTTAGAAATGTATGTAAACTTTTGCCCTTTCTCAGATGCACAGTAACATGAGAAATAGGCATGGAGGAAAATTAAGACCTTCATTAAACATTAAAATTATTTCTGAATATTTATTCCTTCTCCCTTTTATGAGACAGTTATTTTTCAAGACAGTTGCTTGTGACTAACTTGCCTGTAAATTTTCACTCTGATTTCTGAATGCAGTCTTTCTGGAAAAACTGAAGTGGTTAGGTTGTATGGTACACACCGGGGAAAGAGCGTAACTGAGCTATTGAGGAGGAAGTGCCATAAAATTATAAACTGAAGAGAATACTCTTCCACGGTTTCTGCAAGGCACCATAAGCTTCTCAGTAAACATTCAAGTTAAATTGAATGATGATGTTCCTATATTTAAATTCCATAAACTATCACATAATTTATAAAATACCTGAAATAGAAAAGTATAAAACAGTTACTAGTTTTTGTAATGTACATTTTTGTGACATGTATGTTAAAAGGTAAATGTTTAGTCTAGAATATTATTCATAGCACTTAATCAAGCAATTTATGTTATTACTCTTGATTCATTAGCTTATAAAATCATTTATTGTAGTGCATACTTTTTCCCTTGGAAAAGGCGCTTTATGAGACATACTTTTATGAGTATGTCTATCTTTTTTTTCCTGCATGGCTTTAGCAACTTTTAAAGTTGATTCTACAGATTTCCTCCCCTCCCTTTTCCTCAGCTTTCTTTACAAGGTAGATGAAAGAA
This sequence comes from Heliangelus exortis, assembly GCF_036169615.1. NCBI lineage: Eukaryota > Metazoa > Chordata > Aves > Apodiformes > Trochilidae > Heliangelus > Heliangelus exortis. The sequence goes on from NC_092454.1 coordinate 32,610,037, forward strand.
AAATAAAAGCTTTTTCTCAGATTTAACTACTCACCTTGTCCATGTCAATCCCCAAAAGTATCTTAAAAGCTTAAGAGACCCTCTGTAACTTGAGACTCATCAGCTGATAATGGCATTCACTTTCTTCTGGGCTTCAAACCTACACAAAATTTAACCTCACTTAGATTTGCAGTCCTACAAAAAGAAGTCCAATACATGTAGTTGAATGTTGTTTTTTCTGGAAGGATTGTCCAATAAACAGGTGAAAATGAGAAAAAAAATGTTTTTGGGGGTATCCATAATAAGGAATAATAAGCTGTTTTTTGGATCACTGATAAGTTGTAACCAGTGAAAAATAGATGGTTAGTCTGTCAACTGGTTCTTGGGAGTTTAAACAGTCTTTTGAGCAAGTCATTGCTATTGTGCACAATGAACAAGGAAAAGCATCTTGCCTTTCGGAAGGCATCCTGTTGGATGGCTTTGAGGAGTGTGTTTTATAGCAGCCATATTATTTTGAAAAGTCTTTCTCGTCATGTGTCTGGAGTGTAAGAAGTTACTAACAACTGTTTTAAATCATCTAGGTGGTGGTGCTGGCTCTGATGACTGTGGAGTTGTTTGGCATGATGGGTCTCATTGGAATAAAGCTGAGTGCAGTGCCTGTGGTTATCCTGATTGCTTCTGTTGGCATTGGAGTGGAATTCACTGTTCATGTTGCTTTGGTATGTAAAATCAGGAAGCATTTTCAAAACAATTTAAAATAAAATGTTGGCTGTGCTAGGATAACAAATAATTATTTAGTCTCTTAAGTGAGTGACATGATTCTCGGAAAGAAATTGGTTGCAAAATTTTGTGTAGGATTCAGATTGTCTTGATAGAGCAGAGTTGAACTCAATGAGGTAGTTCTTCACTATTGAGTTAGTCTCCCAAGACATAAGAGGGGATGCAATATACCTGTGAAAAACTAGTTATTTTTTAATGTTGCAAATATACAGGCAGAGCAGAGCAGAGTAATGCACCTTACTTCAGTCCAGACTCTCCTGTCCCTTGACTACAGTTGCCTTAGTGCTTTGTAGCTGTTTTTCCCTCTTGTGTGTAGATTCTGTATCTTGTGGAAGAGAAACCTTTAAAGAAGATTTTGAAAACTACATGTAGTGTTATTTGATCTCTCTGGACCACTGAAACTTGAATGTATTTGGATTAATTTTCCACTTGAAAAATCTGCACCCTCTTTTCAGAACCCATCAGCTATTAAAAATGGGCACAAACATGTAGTCTATAGGAAAATAGTTCGACCATGTGATAAGGAGGAGCCTGGGGGAAGTATGTTTTAAATAAAGTTTTTCAACATTTTCAAGGTTAAGTGATCAAATCTAGAGTTCATCTAGTTACCCCTCTTAGTCACCCTGATGTGCAAAAATGCACAGAAACAGCAGCCCATTTGTAAGGGGGCAGTTTTGAGTGTTCAAGGTACACAAAACTCTTGCTTTATTTGGTGACAAAGAACAGAGTAAAGCTATTTTATTATTTACATTTGACAATATCAGTGCTGATCTTTCCAACATTTTGCACACTTAAGAGTTTGGGCACATAAAGGTGTCAGAATGGAAAGACTAATTTTAGAAAAATCATAGGAGGAGTATGGTAAGATTAAAGAGGAGTGGTGACATCTGTTTTTTTCTCCCTCCTGTTGTAAATTGTTAGGCTTTTGGAGGTAAAGCTGTTTGCTAGGGCTTGCAGAGGTTTGGGAAGTGCCAGAAACTAATGATGTATGAAAGGATGAAAGAAATGTCAGTTTCTTAGAACTGAAGATTTGAAGCAGGAAAACTGGAATAAAAGAGACAGAATATTTCGTTGTTTCTAAATGGGAAGAAACTAATGTAATTTAGAGGACAAATATATATAATAATATCTACACAAATGTAGGCTTTAGGTAAAAGAATGCCTACTGTACTTCAGTTGCAGTACTTTCCTGCAGAAATGACCTCTACAGAACGTCCTGCATGTAAACCGTCAAACAAGTATTATATAAGCAAAAAAAGGCAATGCTGGAATTATTGATACATAACTTAATTGTGCTCATTTAAGAGTGATTCAAAATCTGCTTGTGGCTTGGTTCTCTGCTGTCGTTTATGAACTATGACCTCATTTTTTTTTAATTCTGCAAATAAATTCTGACTCCATAGTAGACTCTTGCACTATCTATCCTTTAATTGCACATATATATGTGTGTATATTCTGAATCAGATCCATCCATGTGAGTCTCACTGACATCTGCCTTTACCCTGAGGGTTATTCTTTATCCATTTATGTATATGGTTATTTAAAATGTCCTAGTAACATTAATTTTCCACATACATCTTTTAATCCAATACTGAAGATCAGTAATTCATGGTTTGGCTACATACAGAAAAGAGGATTAGGAATCCCACTCCACATGTACCCATTTTTGGTCTGCTTGTCGCCCAGATAACTTTTTAATATGTTGCCTGATTTCACCCCAAATATGTCAGATAAGTGAAAATAAGCCACTGAGAAAGAGAGGCTTATATTCCATGACCAGGAACAAGATAGATGCTTGAGCTCATACCTCAGTAGGCAAGAGAGAAGATAGAGCCCTTACAAATCACAGGAAGAAAAATCAGCCAGATTCTTTTCTTCTTAAATCACTAAGTCATACACAGAGAAGAAAAATTCAGCAGAGTGTTCACAATACAGCTTGTTCACTAAGGAGTTGGAGAAAGACATTTCACGAGTCATCTTATTGCTCAGGCACAACCATATTCAGCACTATTTATTGCTAAGGAAACTTTATATTGTTGCACAAACATCTATTTTGAGTGAAATAGAAGTGTCATAGAGGATGTAGCCCCACAAAAGGGAGAGGAGTAGCCCTGTAATTTTGACCCCTGAAGTGCTTTCACCCTGAAATTAATTCTTTGCAAGTAGAAATAAGCAGAACTGGAGACAAAAGCCTACTGATGCAAGCAGGGCATTTTTCCCAAAATTAGTACTGTGGTCTGACTCTGTAATCAGTGCTTACTCTGGCTGTGTGACTTCAGCAGCAGGTACATGGTATGAATGCAGAATCAGGCCTTTTTGTAAAGGTTTACCAGCTGTAGAAGGTACTTTCATAAACTGTGGTTTGAAGTAGTTAACTTGTGAAAACCCTGCATGCTATGAAAGAGGTGGTTTGGAAGGCTGTATGCATCTGTCTAAGGAAATTGATTTCATTATTTTACAGGCATTTTTAACTGCCATAGGAGACAGGAGCCATAGGGCTGTCCTTGCATTGGAACACATGTTTGCACCAGTGCTGGATGGGGCTGTGTCTACTCTGTTGGGGGTACTAATGCTCGCAGGATCAGAGTTTGATTTCATTGTCAGGTAAAGCATTTTTGTGTGTCTTGTCTTTAAAAAAAAAAAAATTAGCATGCTTTTAATTTTTAGTCACTTCAGTGTATCCGTCATTTTATTACTATGCATGGTGTGTCAAGCGTGCTTACATCATGGTCCTGCTTTCCTTCTGTTTTATTAACTCCTTGTTACATGCTAGACACTGTGCTGTTTCCATTGCTGGTATTAAAATCCATTCCAGGAAAATCTGACACCCATGAAAGAACACAAAGTTGGCCCTCTCTAGCAAAGCTGTCTAATTCTGGGTTTGAGTCAGTTCAGACCATCTGGTATAGTCGAGTATCAGCTGGGTGTCACCTTTAACCTCTAGGTCCTCCACGCACCTTGTATGCACAACAATTTGTGTGCAAAGAACACATGAACCCACAAACATGCTGCAACTGTGCTGCAAGAGACTCTACAGGCATTCCTCCTCCTATCGTTATATGGGGTTTATAGTGATATATAACAGGAAGGGGAAAAAAAGTCCTGTTTGGGAGCTGGGGAACCATAAGTACGAGCACAGAACTTCATATTAAAATTTCGTGAAGCAAAGCCTGAAGGCCCTTCTGTTTAGAACTACGGGCAGACTGTTTCTTTTGAATTTAATTAAGAATGTGAATTTGTCAAGTATGAGAGGAAAGCAAGTTTCTCATTCAGGGTAACTTGAGAAGTGCAATGAAACAGATCCTATTCTATTCCAAACAACCTGTGGAGCTCTGCAAAATGGCTAATCTTAGAAGTAACACTGGTTCTTTGTGGCAAACTAGAGCGTGAAAAAAAAATATAATCCAAGTCCTAAAATGGAACTGAGGTAGAACTGGGCCAAATAAAAATGCCCTGAAAGATGACTTAATGACTTAGGTGGACATAAGCTGGATGGATGACTAGACTTAGCTAACATCCATTTGACAACAAGAACAACAAAATGTCAGGGGCAGGAACTGAGAAAATGGCTGCTAAATCTCATCAAGATGTTTTGTTTATGTATGTAAGAGATGTGAAGAAAGCTGGCAGTTCACAGCGAGACCTCATGAAATCTACATGAGGATTATTACTATACAATTATTTCATGTCCTGAAATAGAATTTGTGGGTTTTTTCCCAAGTCAGTATTTTTTACTTTATTGGTTTTGAAGAAATAAAGTTGAATTATTCTTCTAGGACCTGATCTCATAAGGGTTGAAACACTTTGACATATAGGTTACATATAAATTTAACCAAAATTTATAGGGGTACATTTGGCATGCCACTTAGCTACTTAAGAGATGAGATTTTGGCAAGCATATTTTTATGTCATAGCAAATAGAAGATTGTAGCAGCCCTTCGCACCAAATTTGGATTGGATGTTCTCTCAGTTTATAAAACGAGCCTTTCAACTTTTCAACTTATGTTATTTTACTTTTTTTGGCCATCAGTTTCTCATTTCCTAGCACAATCTGACTTTAGTTTGCCTTGTTTAAAAAATAATATAAAATAAACTATGGGAGCCTGAGCATTGTTATAGCGGGTGAAGAAGATCCCAAACTTCCGGAACACGATAGATTAGTCTAACAGTGTGGAAGATTAAGTAAATTAACAGACATTGTATACACCAAGTGGTCAGAGCTATAATCCTCCTGTTTATCCTAGGGTTAGATTGATGAGATGCAAATGTTTTTAATGCCTGTTGTTGATCTCTGTCCCAGTATAAAGCTCTGGTGGTTTATGTTAGTAGAGCCGATTGGCTTGCTGATTTTTGCTAATGCAGATCAGAAATGCCCAAATGTTTACAATAGCAGGATACTTGTAGTTTTACAGAAGTCTGATATATTTGATCAGATGTGGAAATGGGGAGGCATTAAAGTTTGTTGCCAGCTAGACAATGCAATCAGCAGACCCATTAGTAGCAAACTTGCCCTCCGTTCTCCTCCTTTGCCTTCTCCTCCAGGAATCAACCAAGACTGAGTCCTTGAAATCATTAATTATAAGGCAGCCTTAAGTTTAATCTGAGCCCCAGCTGTGCCGAATACCAACTAGCAGGGCTTTCCTTATGCTGACAGGTTTACCTTGGTATTCATGAAGGATCGCAGACCTTAGCCCTCGGTGGTGGGAAAGGACAACCACTTGTGCACTTTCCTTCTCTTCCATAGTACTTCAGCCTTTATGTTTGAATTGGCTGACGCAAAACAAGAGTATTCAGAGATGCTAAATTGTTCAACAAAAGATTAGCCGGCAGTGCAGCTCTGCCATTGTGGAGTGCTCTTACCCAGTACAATGCTGAAGCTTGCTATAGAATGGGCAGCACTTTCTTTGCAGAAAGCAGGTTCTTGTGTTGTAAAAGGGTTGCAGTTGGAGCTGTTTGGTAAAACTGGAACTCACAGAATTCTAGGTGGAAAGTTGTGATTAATGAACAGCAAGGAAAACCCTTACCTGATACACTGGGGATTTAATTAGAGATTCTGCTGTAAGATGCAGAAGCATTTCACAGTGGATTAGCTGCTGGGAGAAGAGGGCTTCTTTTCCTTCTAGGCTAAATTGTTTAAATTCTACACCCTTCACTTCATTTGTTTGCTTCTGCTTGGTTTTCACTAATGGGGGCCCCTTTTCATTGTATTTGTGCTTTCAATCCATTCAGCTATTCACAGCACATTCCATATTTTTGTGTTTGTGAAACACATTCATAAATAACATTATACGTGCTTCCAGATTCCGGGAAATTAACAAATGTAATTTTTTTTCTTTCCTTTATCAACTAACACTTTGGGTTGTGGAATGTAGCTTCTCTAATTCAAAAGGTAAAAACCCCTATATCTGTATATGGAAAGTGATACAATTAGTACAAGAACAGTAATACTTTAGATTCAAATTAGTATATATATAATTACAACATCTGTAGGTGTATGTTGTAATCCTTTATTTCTAACAATATTTTTGCCTATTTTTTACCCCAACCACCTTAAAACCCTCCTTCAGGTATTTCTTTGCTGTTTTGGCAATCTTAACCATTCTGGGAGTTCTCAATGGATTGGTGCTGCTTCCTGTTCTTCTTTCATTCTTTGGACCATACCCTGAGGTCAGTAAAATGAATGCTGAATGAAAGAAATATTTCTACAACTGAGCCCCTGCCCCCAAATCACCCACCCCCCTTATTTAAAAATTCATTGTTTTTAAAATACCTTGGACTTTTTTAGTTAATAAGTTTCTTGCTCTAGATTGGTGGTTTGTTGTTTTTTTTTAATCCTTACTAGAGGTGCTGTTTATTATTTAGTTGATCTTCTACTTATATTTTCATAAGTATTTTTTTAATAAGTAATGTTTTAGAGGCTGCAATCAGCAAATGATACAAACATATTATTAGCTGTGCTTAAAAAAAGCATAATGAGCTATGCAAACTAGTTTGTAAATTAAGGATTTTCCCCAGTATTTTTCAATAGATGGTTTGTTTAGTGCACATAGAGTCCTCACTGCCTCTGTTGTTTTCCTCAAAATATTTAACTGAGCAGACCACCAGGAAGGCCTGTGTGTACCAACATACATCAGTGGTGGTCCACAGACCACACCTTGATAATGATGATCAGCCTGCCAGAAGGTCCCCCCTGTCCAATTGTTACACCCTGTGGTATGCTCTTGGCCCCAGCAACACTTTCGGTGGTGGAAGGCTCCACTTAGATGTTAATAACTTTACAGCTAAAAAGGAATAATAGATACTGAATTTGTAGTTGGGTGTTGATTTCATTATTACAGTTAACACAATTACTGCATTACATAGGGCTATCTTTACACATATCAGCAGAATCAGTGTGATATGCTTGCACGTCTATATATATGTATGTGTGGGTGAGAGAATACAGCACGAGGTGTGTAACCAGCACTAGTAATATTTCAAAAGTATTTATTTTTTTATTAGTAGTAAAACAGTTTTGATAACAGTATGTAATCTCTTACATTCCTAACAGTGAATATTACATGTCCCTTACTCAACCAATATACATGGGCTTATGTTGTTAGGACCTATGTTGCTGTTATGTATGTGTCCACCTCTCTATGCAAAAAGACATTGAACTGTACTATACGTACACATTTGAGGTGACTTTATTAAATCACCGATAAATGTATGCTGAAGGAAAAGTGAAGTCCACATATTATTTTTATAGGTGCAAGTTCCTGCATGCACACACATTCATGCACTTCCTAAGACAAAGACACCAAGAAGAATCTGTGTTATCCTGTTTAAATACATATCCACAGATAGAGATCATGTCTCTTTCTTTCATTATTTTTTTTCATTTCAGAATAAATATTAATCAGAAAACTGTCACTAAAGTTCTTGTGTCATGGGAAGGTGTATTTGGCAGAATAACGTTAATGTCAAGCACTGATGATGGAAAGGGTAATGCTAACTGAATGTTGCTGAATGTGTTATCAGGTTTCTCCAGCCAACGGACGAAATAGATTGCCCACACCATCTCCTGAGCCACCTCCAAGCGTAGTGAGGTTTGCACTGCCACCTGGGCATGCAAGTAATGCATCAGATTCCTCTGATTCAGAGTACAGCTCTCAAACTACAGTGTCTGGCATCAGTGAAGAAGTTCGTCAGTATGAGGCCACCCAAGGTCCCGGGGCACCAGTCCATCAAGTAATTGTGGAAGCCACTGAGAACCCTGTCTTTGCAAGATCCACTGTGAGTAGCTCACATACTGACAGGCAGTGTTTGGGTTTTTTAGTGTCAGAATTTGTAAGCAGGGAGTACAGTCTTTCCTCACCAGCTCCTTTTGAATAAAGTTGGGAGTAAAGTAATGGTATGAAAGTAGAGGTCTTTGGCATGCATAACTGCTGTTACATCATATTAGCACCAGCCACAAGAGAGAATTCTCAGTCTGTTTGATATACTCTTTGCAGAGAGAGAACAGGGAGAGATTAAAAGATCCAAACCTCTTCCTTGTGTATCACCATTTTATCCCACTCTGATAGCACATTTTTGGTAGAAATACCAATAGAGCTACAAGAAAATAGTATCAGGGTTGTACCAAATCTTGGGCTGGCTGCATCTTGCTACTGGCTTGGTATAACTGCATTTTCAAAGGAAAGTGAAAAAGCACTGTCTCTTACCCCTGCTGATGCTGCATGCTGAGCTGCAGTGCAGATCTGGTTTTGTTCAGCAGAGGCCTAGAAATAGGTACAAGCACAGCCACATTTGAAGTCAGTCACGGTTTATTGACTGATGTGGCCACTGTGCTTCATGCTTTTTACGGAAATCAGGAAACAGATTCCTACTCTCTATACAAACTCGTCTACTAACATCCTGCCTATGTACCCTGCATGGAACAGAACCTTTCCCAAATGCCTGCAGTTCTGCTTGTTGAATGAGTTAAGATCAAGTGCTTGTCACCCCTCCCTTTGAAAAGATGGACCATTATGTAGGAAGCTTACAATAATGTTTTCAGCTATCATCCTGCCTTTTTCTGAAGGTATGCTTTCAAGGTTTTAGTAACTTCAGACAAAAACTATCTGGAAAAAGCAACAGTTACCAGTCTCCATCAGTCTCCAGAGGGTAGATCCAAGTTAGATCCAAGACAGCGTTCTGAAGTGTTCTCTGCATAAAATATAAATAACCGTAGTGTTTGTTTGCTTTACTTTGTCAGAGGCATAACCACGTGTCTCTCTTTCAGGTGGTTCAGCCAGAGACAGGGCATCAGCCGAGTCCCAGATTACAGCCGAACCCGGAGCCCGGCATGCAGCCCGCCTGGCGTCAAGGCAGACAGGCCAAGCAGGAAGCCAAGGAAAAGCTGCGGCCACCTCCTTACCGCCCTCGCAGGGATGCTTTTGAAATTTCTGCTGAAGGGCATCCAGGACCTAGCAGTAGGGATCGCTCAGGCCACAGGGCTCAGTCTCATAGCATGAGGAGCCCGGCGTTCGGTGGGGCAGGACCAGCGTACTGCCAGCCCATCACCACTGTCACCGCCTCGGCTTCAGTGACTGTTGCTGTCCACCCCGTGGTGCACAGCCACAGCTCCCGGGGTGGGAGCTTTCCTACCTGTGAGGGATACCATGGAGCTGACCACGGGCCGTTTGAGGACCCCCATGTGCCTTTTAATGTGCGGTGTGAAAGAAGAAATTCTAAAATAGAAGTTATAGAACTGCAAGATGTTGAATGTGAGGAAAGGGTACCCAGCAACAGCTCACAGTAAGGTAGGTCTGTCTCCTGTGGATGCAAGCTTTGCCTCCACCAGGCAATGGTGTGATTTAAAGCAGGGAAAGAAGAAATCTTTGGTGCCTTTCTTTTAGTGAAGTTTACTTACTGGTCTGGTATCATCTTAAATCTGCTGATCACAAATATAGTGTTAGAAATCAGGTTGGATAACACAGTACTTTCCCAAACAGAAAAGTTGCAGTGGATTCAGACATGAACTATTTCTGAGGGCCTTGCATTGTGGGTTGGTACAGCATGGAGCCCTAGCTTACCAGATGAGGAGAATTAAGCAGAGGTGTTGTGTAACATTTCCAAAGCTGTGCAACTGCATTTACTGTTGACAGGTCCTATCTTCTGATCCCTGTCTCAGGCACATTCTATAACATCATGCAGAATGACACTGTCTATCTAGGAGAGTAAATGGACAGCTACCTTAAGAGCTGTTCTCTCTTGAATAAAATTGTTTCATGGAATTTGAAGTCCACAGTGAGGACTGAATCCCTCTGAAAGATGGGCTGAATGGTGCATTACTGAATGTCCCCTGTGCTTTGGCAGCATTCAAAGACTAACCCAGAGAATTCACATGCTCCAGGAGTCTGGGGGCCAGTCTCTCCCCAGCTAGGCACAGCTGCAGTGGCTATTGCAGACTTGCATAAGGTAGACCTGACCTAGCAGGACATTTAATGTGTTCCTGTGAAACAGCAGAATGCTCAAAAACTTGTGAGACTTAATTTTCCATTAATTTTATAGGTAATACTTTGAAGGGGAGAAACCAATTGAGTTTTTGCCCTTAAACCTTTTTAGGGCTTTTGCCTGAAAACCATATCCCTCTCAATTTTAACTCTGTTTTTCTCTCTTTTGGGGGAAAGAGGAAATTTTTAAAACGATACTTAGCTGTGGATCCCTTTTTTCTCTCTGCTTTGCAGAGCTCTTCAGTGTCAGACACTAGTTTGACCAGAACAAGCTACTCTTTTTTTTCTTGTAGAACTATTTTACTTGTACACACACGCATGCTCACGCACACACATGAAGAGTTTTGATGGAAAAGTTCTGATGACTCATGGTTGAATCACCTTCTGGTTTATAAAATGTCTCTTCATACATCCCAAAGTGCAGGTAGACATGAATGCCTTCAGCCACACAGTTCAGAAATGTCACAAGTAATAGTATCCTTAGAAAAAGGAAATACTTAGGCTTAGCTTTTTCAAGCAGAACTGCATGTTGTAATATGAGATTCTTAACTGCGTGCAGTATTCAGTGTAGCAGATCTCTCCCTGAAGTGTTCATTGTGTTTTACTGAATTTGTCTCAAGTATCTAAAAATGAGAAATCAGAAATCAAAGGATCTGCATTTTTTTAAACTGGCATCAGTATTTCTTTACTGGGAAATAAATGACTGAGATGAAAGCAGAGCTCACATTTTCTGATTGGTGATTATAGCCACAAGAACCATAAAATGAGCTTTGGATTAGCTTGATTTGTTCGTCAATTCTTGAACTTTAATTAATGTTTTTCTTCTGCCTTTATTTTTAAAGGGCAATAACTGAAGCAAAGAAGAGGCCAAAGATGGAAAGCTGTACTTCCAGAACTGCTCGAAGAACTGCTTGAAGGGGAGAACTTCTTGAAATTGTAGAAAAGGACATGCTGCATCAGAACAAGAGTTCACTGTTACTGTAACCTATTGTATTATTTTGTTAAATATTTCTGAAGTATTTAAAAGATGTACACATATGTAATATACAAAAGAACAATGTAAAGTAGTATAATCTGGAGTCATTTGCCTATGGGCAATAGAATGGGGACAATTTGTGTGCGCTTTGTACTTACTGTACATTGATTTCTGTGCCACAACTAAGCTTAATCTAGTTTTAAATTTCAGCATAAGTTGCTGCTGCTTAAATATTGTATAATTTACTTGTATAATTCTATGCAAATATTGCTTATGTAATAGGGTTCTTTTTTAAAAAGGTACATGTCTGTTTAAAATATTTTAAATTTGCGTATCACAACCCTGTGGTAGTATGAAACGTTACTGTTAACTTTCAAACACGCTATGCGTGATAATTTTTAAAATAAGCAGATATGAAGAAAAGCAAGTTAATCTGGGAGGTTTAAACAGATTTAGCTATGTGCAGGTTCTGTTTTGCTGTGTGTATCCATGTGTGCATCTGGAAGTGTGCATGGTTTTTTGTGTACGTTCCTGGTGTACTTTAGTTTCTCTTTACTGTATGGTAACTCTTAGTGGGCTTATAAACCCACTGATGCTGATGTGAGTCTGGGTTTCCCTGTTAGTACATGCTAGTGTTGGTGTTCACCAACATTTAGCATAGGCTGCCATCATCAAAGGCCTAACTAAAACAGAAGACAGGGCAGGGAGTTGAGGTTTGGGATTGCAGTTCAGTTTCCCACACTCTTAATGACTTGCTTCATGTAACTTTGGTCAAGTCACTTAACTGCCCCATGCCTCCATTTCTCATTCTGTAAAATGGGCATAATTACACTTACCTACCTCCCAGGAATGTTGTGAGGCTTAATTATGTAGTGCTTTGATTATTATTATTATTTTTTAAATTTTTTAATTTTATTTTATTTTATTTTGTTTTATTTTATTTTATTTTATTTTGCAAAAGGTGCCAGGTTAAGTGTAAACACTATAACCATTATTTTTCACTTCCAAAGGTGCTGTATATTGAGAGGTGCTGGTGGTTATAGAATTCCAATGAGCATATGCCTTATTTTGATACTGATACTGTTAACTATGAGTGGCATTAGAATGATAATTCTGGATAATTGAGCTGTTTGATGGTGAACTACAGCTCAGCTGTGTCCTCACAGCATTAAAAGCAGTATCTTTGGTCACCTTATTTTCATGGGAGGAAAGGGAGTTAATAGCAAGTGATATAAATCAAATGGAAGGATAAAAAAGATCTATTCTCACTTTTTAAATATAAATGGTTTTCTGATAGGTCCAGGACTGTAATGACACCCAAGGCCTGGGTTGTTACTTTCTCTATTGTTTTTTTTTTCCCTGCATTGGCACTTTTAATTAAAACAGCTAAACTGGGATCTCTTTGCGAAACTAATTTAGCTTTTTGTATATTATTTTTAAACTGAAGGGGATTGCTGCAGGTGAAGGGTCTGAAAAAAACATCACAATCTGTGTTCCAGTTGGATACACTTAAGAATGGAGAAGTTTAATTTAAAAAAATAGGCGTTTTCATTATCTCTGTTCTTCCTCTCTCTTTGTATTTTTTTTTTTTTTTTTTTCCCTTCTCCTAGCTTTCTTTTTTAGAGCAGGTAGATGTTCAGTCATATACTAAGAGCCAAACAACCACAACCAGTATTCAGTTTCTAAATGCAGCACTGGTGGGGATTTTCTTTGAGTATGATGCCTGAATAGCAGCAGCCGATTCTTTGATGGGTGTTGTTTTCCAGTGGCTTCAGGGAATCTATCTTTGCCGACAGACCTTGCCAGCATAACAAATGGGGATAATTAGAATGCACAGATTTCCATGCCTTTTTTTGCTCACTTGAAAACACTTTGATATGAGGCACTTGTTTACAGATCTCCAATGTGAACTCACTCTCCAAGAGCAGGTGGCGAGAGCCTGGTGTCATTCCCATGATGCGTAAGCTGCTGTTTCAGTGCACACTGAGGGTTAACGCCGCAACTGCCTGCTGGTCCAGTCCACTGTCTGGTGTGAAAACTGCTCGTGACAAAAAAGATGAGGGGCCCCCACTTGAGCACTAGCAGTGTAGTGACCTCGGATCATACAAGCTCTGCAACAAAACTGTATGATACTAATTGGGAGCTCCCTTCAGCTGCCGGGCATCCGTGTGCCCATGCCAGAGGTCGGCAGGGCTCCCTCCCGCTGACGCCGCTGCGGCGGCTGCCTCGCTCCCTGCACTGCCTGGGGATGGAGGGGGACAGCCTGGGACAGACACTCTGCCTCCCACCTGCCCCTCTCCGGGTCCTCTCCTGTGTGCTGGTGTGTGGCTGAGCTGTCTGCTGCTTTCTGCACAATGTAGACCCTCCTCTGATAGTCACATTGGCGAGGGGAGAACTCGGTAGCTGGCAACGTTTATTTTCTTTTGGTTTTGTTTTTTAACTTTTTTAATCGTAGGTGATATTTATATTTTTGTATAATAAGAATGTTTTCTTACAGTATTTGTCATGCCAGTTTATAACAAACAAGATGCAGGGATTTTATGTCTATTGGAAACACTATTACAGCTATGTTTTTACTGTTTAATGGATTTTTATTTGTATAGAGTGCTTACTAATGTTAAATAGGAAAGAGTATATAACATTTACATTAAGGACTCACCATAGCTTTTAGCATAAGGAGTTAAAAGGAAAAAATATTCGAACTGGGTCTCATTGCCTACTTGTTTTGGTAGGAGTGGGTTTGTGTCATTTCAATTACAAAGATAAAATTATGCCATATAATTTATTTATATGAAAATTTATTTTTGTAGTGTACATAGTAGCCATCAAGTCTTTTGACAGAAGTCTATTTTTAAAGAGTTTATATGTAATGATGATACCATTATGTTTTGGAACACTGCTGAGATATGATTACGGTGCACACTTCTCCTTGTAAAACCCCTGGCAGAAAAGAAAGTGTTTAACAGTGTTAAGAGAAAGCGAGTGTGAATATTCATACAATTCTGAGCTGTGTTTTAGTTACCGTTTGTGATCTAGTGTGGTTTTCAATTTAAACTTTCAATGGAAATTGTACAAACTCTCTTAAATATTAATGTTCAAACACTGATAGAAACTCTAACATGAATAAAAAATATTATAACTTATTGGTTACGGATTTGGTTGTTCCTAGAATGCTTCTTTATGTAGTACTGGTCAGCGGTGCAGGTACAGCCATGCTGTCCTCCTGATCTGGAGCATGAACTTGGGATGTTTCAGTAATCAAGATATTTGGGAGATTTAGATTTGCCCATGTTGGAGCGGGGGCCACTTCTAAAATCCTGTCAAAATTGTAATATGCTGGTGCTTGTCTGTTGATTCTGTTGCCCTTGTTATGTCTGAGACGATAGGTTTAGGACCAGATCATTACTTTCATTCTCACTTTGAACAAAGTATTTTATGTAGACTTCGAACTCCTGGCTAAAACAGTTTACGTCCAGGTTATTTCTGCTTAGAAATGAGAGCTAACTCTTCATCTTCTTCTGTCTCTGTGGTTGCTCCCTAAATTGGATTACATAAATAGTCTGATTTTCTCATTTTGTGGAGCAAAATAGTAAATAAATATGAATTCTGAAAACCTCAGCTCTTCGCTTGAAGAAGGGAGACTCTGGACAAAACTCATTCAGGAAGCTGTGCTGGCAACTTCAAGCCAGGGCACTGCTGAGGAAAGGAGGAGAGGCTACTGCAGGCAGCAGGGTCATGTTGTAAGGAGCAATATTTGCCCGAAGTCAGTAGCATCTTAAACCTTGGTGTGGTTTGTCCTGTGCAAGCATTTTCTGCTGGGCATTTGCCAAAGTGCCACAGAGACATCAGTCCTTTACTTTGTCCTATACCCTTTCATGATTTTTTCATGAGCCTTCTAAATTTCTCATAAACAAAAAGCTCAAACATGTCTCAGGATAATTTATAATTCAGCCTCCATTTTTCATGGTCAGAGGAAATACAGCTTTTTATCTTGTATTTTCTGGAAACAGATGAGAAAGATACAGTTAAAGGACTTGAACTGCAAAACTGCTACACATGGGGGTTTTTTGCTACTCTCCTTCAGATCCTCAGGACTAGCCAGACTGGGTCAGGTTGCAGATTTGCCCTTGCTGGGCTACAGCCTGTGAGAGCAGTGGCCACTCAAGTCTTGCATTAGCACAGCTCATTGACCGCCTCACTGATCCAGCCTTTCATGGGAGTGGCTCCATTCACAGGACTGGAAGCCAGATGAATAAATCAATACATTCTGCCAGACAGAACACAGGATTTTTCTGTAGAAGTTCCCTTTTGCACCAACAATAGCTATTTACCTTACATTACTCATCGTGTTTAGGTTTCTTATAAAAAGCTCTTCTTGCTGTCAGTCCTACTAGCCGCAGGTAAGACCTTGATCAGATTTTTGTCAAAGATTTGCCGTATTTACTCAGGCCTTAAGTAAACATTTGGCCAAATTTTTGTTGGCATAATGCATGTATTTAACAGCTTCAGGAATGCTGCATGCTGCTAAACTGCAGCAGCACTGATGTATGACCAGGTGTTTCATTTTTGTGAGAGTTCCCAAAAAGCATCTGAGACACCGACTTTATATCTGAAAACCCCGGTTGCCAAATAGTAATTACTTTTAATGGCCACTCAAGTAATGAGAACAATTACTATTCCCTACTCCACTTAATCATTCTAGTCCTTTTTGTTGCAGACAAGTTGAACCTTACTGCTAAAAGAGGATGAGTGCCAGGAGACTGCAGTACCCATGCAGAGTGTCTGAAAAAAATACATGCCCAGTTTTACTTTACATGGTTAATTGCAGCTAATTAATCACAAAAATGAAGCGGCACTGCTGCATTGACAAAAAAAGTTTAATATATATAGCCTGGCATATTGGTACTGCGGAAACCATTCTGCCTCTGTGTGGATACTACGTAACAAAAGGGAATCTCTACCTCAGATTTTTGGTTATCTGCAGTAGCATACAGGCCACTTAGCACCCTACAGTGGCTCTTCTTTGGAACATTTCCATCCACACTTTGACAGCTGTAACTGCACATATCAATAGTGTTCTTGTTTTCATGGCAGCTATACTTACTTGCCACTGATGCAGGGTAAGGCTACGGTGGAGAAAATTGTATTTTCCTTGGGTTAGTGAACCTAGTATGACTTCTCTTGCCCTAAGCACTGGGTGGAAGGCAGCATGCATTTTTATTTGTTTTGCTGATCCACCGAGCCTCTTTTCCAGCCTTCTTTCAAGCTACCAGTTAGGAGTTTCTGGACTTTTGAGCCAGCTAATTTGAATTAGGGCCTCCTGTTCACATGATGGAGATGCAATTTTGCACAATGGAGCACAAAAGCGAATGGCTTTTCTACCTGGTCTTCACATCCCTTGAACTCAGACATTTGGAGTGGGGCTGCCTGTGCAAGCTCCCAGCTGCCTGCAGACCCCACAGCCACTGCAGGGCCACCAGGCTGTAAGCCACAGCAGCCAGGATGGCAGGGGGTTAGAAGCAGCTGGAGGCTGGAAACTGCTTCTCAGGCAAAAGGAGGTCTCTGCCTTGGCTGAAGAGCAAGGACTGGGAAGCAGGGGCGAGGCTTCATTCATGAGTGAATGAATTAGGTGGGTTTCCCCATCTGTTGAGCGGGAAAAACCACTGATGTGTTTGGAATGTGATTTATGGCTGAAGGGATGGACCCTGTGTTCTCTGGAAGGGGGATAGCTCCACCATCTGATGTAGGAGACCCCAAATGGTATTGCAGATGCATTTCTAAGCCTGGGTAGGACTGATTTTTCTGTCTGGTTGTGTCTGCTTTAGTAACCATGGAATTTTTTTCCTGAGATTTACTTGCCTGAAGGAAGTCTGGCCAGCTGTTTGAAAGGCAGGAGAAGGGAAAGGAGTTACATAAGAATTATTTGGTAATTAGAAAGGACTGAAAGGAAAAGTAGTAGTATGCTTTTTTGCTCCCTCAGCTTTTGTTAGTCTGATGAAGGGAAATCTTTCACCTTTCTCTCCCTTGTGACTCCTGCCCATAAGACAAGCAGTTGTATCTCTCTGGTCTGCCAGTTCCAGGCGCTGCTTTTAGGTGGAGAGCTTGTCACCACAGGGCACTGCTCTGGCAGTGGCAGTAAGGGGGCTTAATTGGAAGTATATGTGACTCTCTAAGTCAGCAAGCGTGGGTGACAAATGACCTTTGAGATGGCTGGATTTAAACTAATAATCTTGAGGTTAAAATGCCAATTTGCCCTTTCCTATCTACCAAATGTATTACCCATCTCAAATTACAGTTTACCTGTCTGAGCCAAATTATTTCTTCTTATTAAGCAAGGGACTGGATATTTTATTAGTTGCTAATACTAATCAAGGTAAAACATTTGAGTACCAGCTTCAGTAGAAGAGCTGGGATAAATAGAAACTCACAATTGTCACCCCAAATAACTGGCATTTGCTACAAGAGAATTCAAACCTCTTTCATTTTATTGCCTGCCTATTATGCAATAATCTTAACAGCCTATTTATTTTAAGAGCACTTATTTTGATAGCTAATAGAATGTACTTCTGTACTATGTTGCAGTGCTTTAGAAAACGAACAGGTTCAGCTTTAAATGATTATAAATACTAAGGAAGCATGTATGTGTGTGGTCAAGAAGTGCTTTTAAATACATTGTCTGTGAAAGCTTTAATCTCATTCATAAATAGTTTTCCCAGTTAATTAGATAGTACATGGATTTAAACCAATTTTGATGGATATTCTCTGATGCAATAAACTGTAATGCTCCAAAGTAACGGTTACAGTCCATTGATCACTGGCCCATGAACTAAAGAGGATTTACACATTAGTTGGTTATGGATTCTGAGGAACACTTCAGTTTAAGATGGATGTGAAGGTGTCTGAATGCCTCCAAAGGAGCATGCAGCAGGAACCTGGGGAGCAGGGAGAGGCTCTGCAGGCAGGCAGGGAGAACACGGAGAGCAGGAGAGCAGGGCAGGCCCCACCACACTAGGGCTGCACAGGGGGCCAGAGGTCTGCCCTGGGAGGAGAACTCACCTGCAAGACCAGGCTGTCCCTGGAGACCACACTATCCATGAGAGCAGCTGTCTTCAGGGGCATCTCACGGGGTCTCCCTGAACTCCTCAGGCTCAGGAGTTCATGTCCAGTCTCATGCAATCTGCTTCAGCAGTCCTACATCAGTCAGTGCTGCCTTCTCGAGTTTTCTCTATTTTTATTTCTCCATTTTATTTTTCAGTTTCTGCACACCCCTGTCCTGATGGTCCCTTCTCAGCTGGGGGTAAGATCATATTAACTCCAGTGAACTATCAAATGATGGCAGAATTCGATTTACATTGCTTTTGTGACATATTTTTTGACTTCAGATGCTTGTTTTGAAAGCAAAACAAAACAAGCGAATAGTTGGTTTCTTCCTCCTCACGATACTTTGACAGAATCTCTTGTCAGGCCTTTTAAAATTATTTAACAGCAAGAGAAAGTCTAAGGAAAATATTGGACTGATACTTGATGAAGATGGCCACCTGGGAAACAAAGATTCAAAAGACGATAAAGCAGTCAGTGCTTTTTATGCTTCTGCCTTTAATGATAATAATAGACTTTGGGCTGCTCTCTTCTCTAATCTGGAGGGCCATGACTCTAGCAACAGTGATTTTCCATTTGTGTATCCTGAAATTGTAAGGGAGCAGCTTTATCAACTGCATGTTTATAAATCTGTGGGATCCAGTGGGGTTCATTCCAGAGGTTACAGCAGGACCCCTCTAGAGCTGACTGGGAGTTAGCCAGCATTGTTCCAATTTACAACAAGCACGTGAGGGAATGCCCAGGAAACTACAGACCACCTCAATTTTCACTGCCTGGAAAAATCATGGGAATTATCATACTGGGTGGTCTTTAAAGGCATTTCAGGGAGAATGCAATCATCAGGTACAGCCAGCACAGGTTGATACAGGAAAAGTCCAGCCTAATAATCTGATACCCTTCTATGAGAAGGTCACCCACCCAATGAATGAAGGAGAAGCAGTGGTGATAGTTTTTCTGGGGTTTAGTAAGGCTTTTGATACTGTCCTTGATAGCATCTTTCCGGACAAATCGTCCATCAGCGAGATGAGTGGGTACATGGTGTGCTGGGTGAAGAACTGGCTGAAAGGCAGGGCTCAAAGGGTTGTACTCATGTGGAATATTGTCTGCAGCTCTGGGCCCCACAATTAAATAAGGATGTGAAGGTTCTTGAATTTGTCCAGGGGAGGGCAACATAGCTGGTGGGAGAGCTGGAACTCATGTCCTGTGAGGAGAGCGCAAGGACTCTGGATTTGTCTTGTCTGAAGAGGAGGAGGGTGAGAGGCAACCTCACTGCTCTCTGCAGCTGCCTGAGGAGGGGCAGTGGAGATGGAGGTGCTGAGCTCTTTTCCCTGGGTTCCACTGACAGGACATGTGGGAATGGTTAAATGGTTAAATTTTTTTACAGAGAGCGTGGTCAAACACTGTGAGAGGATTCCTAGAGAAGCAGTCAGTGCTACAAGCCTGTCAGTGCTTTAAAAAGAGGCCTTTGGACAATGCCCTCAACATGCTTTCACTTTTGGTCAATCCTGAAGTGGTCAGGCAGTTGGACTAGACGACTGTTGCAAGTTCCTTTCAACTTTTTCCTTTCCTTTCCCTTCCTTTCCTTTCCCTTCCTTTCCCTTCCTTTCCTTTCCTTTCCTTTCCTTTCCCTTCCTTTCCCTTCCTTTCCTTTCCTTTCCTTTCCTTTCCTTTCCTTTCCTTTCCTTTCCTTTCCTTTCCTTTCCTTTCCTTTCCTTTCCTTTCCTTTCCTTTCCTTTCCTTTCCTTTCCTTTCCTTTCCTTTCCTTTCCTTTCCTTTCCTTTCCTTTCCTTTCCTTTCCTTTCCTTTCCTTTCCTTTCCTTTCCTTTCCTTTCCTTTCCTTTCCTTTCCTTTCCTTTCCTTTCCTTTCCTTTCCTTTCCTTTCCTTTCCTTTCCTTTCCTTTCCTTTCCTTTCCTTTCCTTTCCTTTCCTTTCCTTTCCTTTCCTTTCCTTTCCTTTCCTTTCCTTTCCTTTCCTTTCCTTTCCTTTCCTTTCCTTTCCTTTCCTTTCCTTTCCTTACCTTTCCTTTCCTTACCTTTCCTTCCCTTCCCTTCCCTTCCCTTCCCTTCCCTTCCCTTCCCTTCCCTTCCCTTCCCTTCCCTTCCCTTCCCTTCCCTTCCCTTCCCTTCCCTTCCCTTCCCTTCCCTTCCCTTCCCTTCCCTTCCCTTCCCTTCCCTTCCCTTCCCTTCCCTTCCCTTCCCTTCCCTTCCCTTCCCTTCCCTTCCCTTCCCTTCCCTTCCCTTCCCTTCCCTTCCCTTCCCTTCCCTTCCCTTCCCTTCTCTTCCCTTCCCTTCCCTTCCCTTCCCTTCCCTTTCCTTCCCTTCCCTTCCCTTTCCTTATCCCATCCCAGCCTAGCCTAGCCTAGCCTAGCCTAATCTACCATATCCTATACTATCCTATTCATTTAAACACTTTTACATTGAACGAAGTATACAGGGAATAAGGAAGTTCCTGTCAAATCTGATGGGAATAAGCTATGAGTCAGAAAGTGTGTTTAAGAGCCTTAGACAAATACGGTTTTTTTAATTGGTTTTGGTGGGATTACACATGAGTAAATCTGTGTTTGTATTAATCCTTTTATGTTTGGTCTATAGAGTGCACAGTGAAAAGTGCAGTCAAGGTACACGGCTTTCTGACCACAGAGGCTTCAGGTCATGCTTAAGCTACAAGCCTGTAGCTGAGGGTAAGAATCAAGTAAAAAAAATAGGATTTTTTACCCCCTTAGATTGTATATTGGAATATTACCATTGTCAGTGTACTCTTGGACTGCCTGAATGGATTTGCATATGTCAGGAGCTCTTCTGAGCTGTGTCTAAAACAGAAAGTTGTGAATGGAAAACCAACAAGCAAAGGGTTTTTTCTGTCTTTTGCTTTACACCCATCTGAAACATGCAGAACTGTGCTGGTACATGATTGTGAATACCAGTCCTAGGCCTCCAGGTCACTGTCATTTTATCCAGTCTTTCTCTCATTATAGTGTTATTTTATAACTGTGTCCTGATTTGGCCATTCTGTAGTAAATGATCACCTTTTTATTTTCCTTTTGTTTAAATCTTAGAAAAAATATTAACATCAAGAAAATTGTTATAACCTAATTGCAATGAACCAGATTGCACTGGTAACACTTTATCTATACAGACGTGTATCTCTACAGAGGATTCAGAGGATTAGCTCTTTTTTCTCTCTCTCTTTTTTTTTTTTTTTTTTTTTTTTTTTTTTTTTTTTTTTTTTTTTTCTTTTTTCTTAATTTAAATATTAAGTTATTCACAGCCACAACACTTACTCATCTCTTTGCTCTATGTCTTCCTTGCTGTCCCCCTTCCAGATCTTTACGGACATATTAATGTGAAATCCACCCTAGCTCATGGCAAGCTGGTGAATGCAGCTATGCCCAGAGATACTTGTGGTATAAAGTTTGAACTGAGTTGTTCCAAAAAGCCAAGGAAAACAGCTGGTGCAGAAGTACAAGATCTTTCATGTACCATTAACAGTATAAATTTGGAACTGGGCAGACTTAAGGAATCCCAAAAAATAAATTTCTCTAAGAAGCCTCTTGGAGTATGTTATCTGAGAAATTGCTACCTGTACGCCTTACACTTTGTTTTCTTTCCCAGCTTTGTTTCACAATTTCTTTTATGGTGCAGGCTTTGTATGAGTCTAATGGGGAGTTTCACATTTTTGAAAGCCAAGTCACTTGTATCAGACACATTTAGAATAAAAAGTGCTTTTACAGAAAACTCAAGATCCTCCTAAAAAAAATTACATGGGCTCTGATCCCTTGAACATTTGAGTCCTTTGTTTTGCAAAGACAGTGATAGCTGGGAGACTATTCTAGCCAGAAAAATTAAATAAGTGCTCAGGTACCTACAAAAATGGAATGCGAGAGTTGCAACTGATAAAAATATATATAAGAAAATCTGAGTTCTAGTACTAATAATTATGAGACTGGGTTCAGCTCGACAACATGGAACTTGGATATTTTGCATGCAGTAGTACTCACACACACCCTGTGGTGCTTGTTCATTTGCCTTCATACATTGATGTAGGCTAAGGGGATACTGAGACACACAGAAGTGAAAAAGCCAGTGTGCTGAACAGGAGAGAGTGAAACAGAAGGAAAAAATAAGAGAGAACTATACCTTAGCCCATATGGGCAGACTCACAAGAGTTTCTTTAAAAGGTGCATTTGAAGTCTGTGTAAAATGATTAGGGATGTCATTCTGCTGGACAAGGGAGGTGTGGCTGTGTGTGGATGCTGAACATAAGAGCCCAGTGTTCCTACTCATAGGGGAGGTGATAACTTGCTTTGAGGGGTATTTTTTATAATGTTGATGCTGGCTTTTTGAATGTTTTTCTATGCAATGTGTGCGTGTGTATGTGTGTGTGTGTGTGTATGACGGGAAACACGCAAATGTGTAGAAAGAACTGTGGTTTCAGTGTGTGGAATTTACTACTGGCAAGTTATTTTAGCACTGAGTCCAAGATAAATACCAGGTAGGCTTTTATTTTTGCATGTGCTTTCTCGTCCTGAAATGTTTCAGAAGTCTTCCAAAATGCGGGAAGTGTCACCTGGGGTTTCACAATTTTCTTGGAGTGGATGTTCCCAGTGTACATCACTTCATTTGCTGTTCCTGCTTTAGTTTTTGTTGTTTAGCAAGCTTCTGAAGGGAAGCTTATAAGAAGAGGCTCTAGACAAGTATTTTGTCTGGGGGCTGGTTTCACTGAGGCTTCCTAAAAATTTTATTCTGCGCTGGCCTACAGATTCTGGAAGTCTCTAGATCTTCTTCCCACAGTCCTATCCTTTTGATTCATATCTTCAGAGTGCGTGAACAATCAAGCAGAATGGGAGGGTGCTGACTTACTAGAAGTGGTCTTGTTAGCTTCCTTGATGTATATGTACTAGATGAGAAAAGGCCTTTAAATGAAGACACTGTAATTTAAAATAAGTTTTTCTGTTCTCTGAGTACCTTTCTCTTCAAGGTCTTCTTTGCACAGATACTTGGACTAATGCTTAATTTTATCACATTGGAACAGTGTGTCAGACCCAGCAGTGGGCTGTGGCCCAGCAGATACTTTTTTCCTGTCCCAGAGAACAGTTATCCCCCTAATAACCGCCGTATTTTTCCTCCCATACCACCAGCAGTCTAGGTATGTGAAAAAGCAAAGCCTCTGGAAGACTGTGTGAAGCAGCATTGCAGTAGGGCTGTATAGGAGGCTGTTGCCTATGGGACAGCTGGTAGTCTGGCTGTTGCGCTGGCTTTTCCTGGCTTTCCTTGGGGGAAAATGGTACCTGCATCCTGTGGGGATCTCTGCTACATGCATCTTGGTATGCATTTTTCAAACACTGCACTCTGGTCAAAAAGAAATGAAAGAGTGAAGGTCCTTGGCTAGCCATGAAAGCCAATAAGACAGTGGCAGATGGGGAGGAGAAAGCCAGAAAGGGCATTGTCTGGGTCTAAATTGTGGAAAGCAGCAACAGTATTCCCTTGCACTGCCACAGAAGCTGGGGATGAAAGCCCATCTTTGTGTTCAGGCAGTGACAAGGATGATTTGAGAGGTGTTACGAAGCTGGGGATTTGGCTGAGGAAGAGTAAAAGGAGCTCTAGCCAGGAGAGGATGGGTTAGAAGGAGCAGGGAACTTCTGAGATGGGAGCACGGTCTGGTGGTTTGGAGAGCACAAGAAGCGGGGATCAGCTTGGGAAATGGGAAATTTTCAATGAAAATGTACTGAAAGGTGAATGCAAACCACAGAGCTGAGGAATAAATCCAATTTCTGCAGTTTAAAATATTCAAAGCAAGAATGTTCATAGAACTTTGACAGAAACTAATAAATACTGCACAAAGAGAGAAAACAATGCAACTACCATTACAATACAACATCAAAATTGTTACGTTTTAAGAAAAGAAATCAGCTCTTGCTAAATTTTCATAAAATGCATGGAATGGTTATGACCTGTTCCGTTCAAATATTATATTTAACAGTCCTACCTTACAGTAGTTAAAATAAATACAGAAGACTAAGAATTTGTTTGAGAGTCACCACAATCACCGGGGTAAGTAACACACTAGCAGTTCATAGAACTGAGAGGAGTCTTCCGTGGGCAAACTGAAGGTTATATTCTCTTAAAAATGTGCTTCAGTTGACCTTTTGCCCATTTTTCTGCAAATTTTTCGTAATTCTCAATTACTCAAAAAATAAAAAACAAATCCAAAATCCACAATGGGTCAGTCTTCTCCTAGAACCTTTTCTTTCAAAATTCTGCTACACTAAAATCTGCACTGCATTTTTTTTTTCCTATTTTGGCCACAATCAGGTTCTTTCTTCATAAATTTCATAGTGTTCTAAAAGGCAAATGAGCTTTTTTTCATAGGGTGTCAATAAGAGTGTAAGAACAGACAATTAAAGATATTCCTTAACTTCAGAAATTCTGCTTGCAGATTTGTAGATTCACGTCTACAGTCAGAGAACACTTCTCACCAAGGAACCATCTTAAACATTTGCTTCTCTAAAACTTGCAGAACAAAACACCACCTAATAGCAAGCAGGAAAGAGCCACGATGGAAAGAAGTGACGCTGTGGAACTATGAAAATCAGATAGTGAAATCTGCCTTCCAAAAGTCCCTTATAGCTTTTGTTTACCTTGTGGCCTTCTCTGGGATCATACAATTTTATACAGGTACCAAATCTTCAGAGGTGCTGAGAAGTCAACTATGATTTCTCTGTTGTATATTGGCCCCTTTTTTCTACCCTACAGAGGTAGAAACTAACTATCAAAGCTTTTTTCTCTTTTTTTCTCTCACTATACTTAGTTCCAAAGGAAGTAGGTTCTGGAAACATTCACTTTTGTAAATCATGGCTTAAATTCAACACTTGTTCATCTGTTTAACAGGCGCTTTGTGTTTTCAGACTCTCACCCAGTGCTGAGATGTCAGGTCATCAGAGGTAGCTGTATTGTCACTTGAAAAGATGTGAAAATCATAATTGATTGTAGTAATTTGCACAAAATACTGCTATTGGAGAGTTCTTTAATCTTTGTTTTAAAATTAGAAGTGGATACACATCTTATTTACTGCATGCCATGAATCCTTTCCCATTCTTTCACGATTATATGTTAAAATAACTTATAAAATCTAGGCCTCTCATCCACCACAGATGCTCCATATCCCTGCAGGCCTTTTATCCAGTATGATCTTCCTAAACAGCACTGTAGGGTAAGAGAATTTTCTCCAGAGAATTTTGAGCTGAAGCATATTTCATAAATGAGGCCCTTTTATTAAGATCTGTTCTGCCACTCCAGAGGAAAACATAGATTTGTGATCTGCCTGTTACAGGACATTAAACAAAAATTATGCTATCATTTTTGGATTAGTTACTCAGTGCTTTTAAAGATTAACTCATTATCATTGCATTTTTCCTAAATGTATTATTGCTTGTTTAATATGAATGGATTTTGAGATACCTCTAAGCAGAAAATGACAAATGGGCCAGCAGTGTAACATTTTATAGTAATTTAAAAATGTGAGATTTCAAGCTTCACACAAATTTGATTTAAACTCTCTTCCATATCTTTATCGGGGTTTTGATTCTCTTGTACTTCTCCGTGGAAGTAAAGTTCCATGTTTAGCAGCTCAGGAGGAGGCACTGAGAAAGGAGTTTTCTGTAATGAGTGGAGATGAAATGGGGTGAATTTGGAAATCTGGTAGCAGGATTTATGCTTATGCAGTCTCTAATTCATGCAGTCTGATCAGGTGTTTACATCTTGAGCTTCATATGGGTTGCAAAACTTGTTGCTGAAAAACAGATGTTCACTGGGTCATCAGAAACACATCCACAATACAGGTCCTGCTTCCCACAGTCTCTGATAAAAATGTTATATCTAGGTACATGCCCATTTAAACAGTTTATTGTCATAGCCTGGGCACAATGATTTACAGTGCTCCAAAACATACAAAATTTGAAATTGCATGTTGTTCACAAGCTGCTGAAAGAGGAGAGTGAGTCTGAAAATTTACAGCTTTGAATACTGCATATGCAACAATTTATACACATTTAAGGAATGGATGCAAAAGCACCTCAGTTAGGTTCTCTCAAATATCTTTACAGTACATGCGACCACATAAAGATGGACCTGAGGAAGATGATGGCAATAAACAAAAGTACATCTGCAATCCTCTTATAGAGGATGTGCTGCTTTCTTCGTGAAATGCTGTGATTCAAGAGGTGTGTGCTGCATTCAGTAAGTCATCTTTCTACTAGGCATTCATCCAAAAGGCTATTCTTGGAATGGTTGTTAGTGGTTCTACCATTGCAGTAAGATGTCAGAACTTTGGGCATAAATCAGTTTAATCTTTTGTGGAATCTAACCAGATTATCATGTAAACACCTAAAATTTTGAATGGTTTGACTTCAGAATTGTGAAATTAATTTGGTAAATAGTTCTTACCAGGGGCTGTGACTTCTGAAATTTGCTGCAATATCTGTATCTCTCTGCATCTCTTTTATCAAAATACAGAAATTTGTGTTTACTTCTGGCTACCAGTATTCTGTTTTGGACCTATATTGCTTATATATGTTCACTTAAATTTTTCAAATGAATTTTTGTTTTTCCCTGAATTTTAGTCTTCTGTCCACACCGAAACACTTGAGTTTGGACCTCTAAGGAGAAAATAAATGATGAGGTGTAGTAATACAAGAAAGCTTCTTTTTATTTTGATGCAGCCTATTCAGGTCAGGAAAAATGCACTTTCTACTCAATTGAGTGTCATCTAGATGCCACTGAAAGGAAAGAAGTCTACCCAAAATCTGACGAAGAACTGGTTTTTTTGTTTTTTGATTTGGTGGTTTGGGTTTTTTTGGGGTTTTTTTTTTTTTTTTGGTATTTGTCAGCAACAAGATAAGCTAAAGTTCAAAACCTGGCAGCATTTAAATGTTTTGCCAGTATACCTCCTGAACATCTGATACAGATTCCAGAATTTAAGCTCTACATTTGGTAAGATGTTTTTGTTGAGAGCAATGTGCAACATGTTGAACAATCAGATACTGCTAAATCTGAGTCTATATCTGGGGTGTTTTGGAATGGTGGTTTTATTATTAATTGTCTGGTTGAGAGACTTAAGCCATTTGGTGCTTGGACAAATTGGAATACTTTAAGTAAATAGTTTAGTCTTGGCATCCTTTCGCTTAAACTGCTGCAACTTATCTAGTTAATGTCAGAGGGTGGATGTTTCATCTCGAAAGCATATTTAGAAGGACAAAATTTGGTTTTATACACACTGTCTCTTACACTAAAAGCACAGATTTTCAAACAGTGCACAAAAGCCCATAATTCATGCTCAGCCACAGGCAGCATTAGCAACTATTTCAGCCTGAACTGGTAAAACACCTTTTTCTTTTGGAGAAACCTGCATTTCTTAGACTGCCTTGAAATCAAGTCTGACTTCATAGATTACATTTAGCTATTGCTATCAGAAGGTGGTGGCTGAGAGGGAAAATTTGCATTTGAACATACAGTTCAGTCACAGGATATAAGCACACTCCTACATGCACGATAATGTATTACAATAAAGAAATACTTAAGCTTTAGTCTTACTAGTGTTTACTAAGTGCTTAACTCTCAGAGTTGAACTCTCAGCACTCTTAAGTCTGTAAAATTAAGTAGATGTGTACCTGTTTGCAGGATTTGTGCCTCAGAACTTGCTCTGTATCCTGCCAAGCTCAGTGGAGGTCAGGTTTGATATATTCAGAAGACTTAAAGTAACACATATGCACATCGTTGAGTTGAAACATTTTGAAAGTGAAATAGAAGAAATCCATATGCTATTGGAAATAATCTCAAAATAGGATGGAACAGCTTTTCTATAAAGTGTGCATGTGTATATATGTGTATGGATAGCGAGACCACAACTTTTCAGTTGTGGTTTTATGCTCCTCTCAAGCTCAGGGGCTTCAAATAAATCATCTGACTACCAGTCTGAAAATCAGTAGTGAGATAAAAGACTCAGATATTGAAGAACTGGGAGAGTGAGAGGCTTCAGCTTTATCTGTATCCGGGCTTATTTGTGTTATCACAGTACAAACACATCGAATAGTAAAAAAAAAAATGCTTTCTACTAAACTTCCAGAATTTCCTTTTTTTTTCTTTTTTTTTTCTTTTCTTTTCTTTTTTTTTTTTACTTTCTCCAGACACAATACTTAAATGACAATGTTTTTACTACATTTTTTTTTTTATTTTTTGAAATCAGAATATTACAAAAATATAAAACCATGTATGGATGGCTGATCTGAAAGATAACTGGCCTTATTAGACATATAAGTTTCAAGACTTATGCAGTAGTTTGTAGAGCTTAAATCAATTCCTGGTTTATTCAGAATTACAACCATCTCCACTTATGAGCAGGAATACTTCCTCCTTTTCTGTTCCAGCAAATTAATTCCAAATGTATTCTCTTGGATTCTTCTTCTGCTACTACACTGTCTCCCCAGAAGATATTTTAAAAGGAATTATTTATTATTTATAGGCTCTTGTTAAAGCCTATAAAATACTGCCTCTGTTAAATTTTCATTCTGGCCTGTTGGCCAGTTTGTATTTTGAATGATGATGTCTTGGTGCAAGCATAGTAGAAAATGAGAAGATGATGAAATACTTACTTCTTGGCGAATATATGCACATTTTGGCACAAAGCAGCCAGCAGATCAGAAATGATAATCAGATAAACTGTTCTGAAAGTGTTAGAGTGTTCTGCTTCCATTTTTCATAATAAGAATAATTAAAACTGTATTACTGGAATGCTGAGAGGTGACTTGGGTGATTGGCTGGTTAATGTGAAGAAGGTGTAAAGTCTCCAGAAGAGCCCCATGCATACCAACTGAAAATGCAATCCATGAAATAAATCCATCTGCCTACATCTGTTTTAACAGTAATACTGACCTCAGAGCAAGGTATTTCCAAAGGATTTTTAATGACCAGCTGGAGTTAATAGCCTCTGGCTGTACCTCAGGCTTTAAACTCTGTCCAGCCATCCCTTAATTCTTAGGAAATGCTCTGTTCCTTGATTGTTACCTCTTAATGGTATGACAACCTAGACTGTAAATAGGTATTACCAGAGAAAATATTGTTACTGTTAAAAGCACATAGGACCTTCCTTCAGAAGAGACTCCAAGATATTTACAAGCTTAGGGTTCTGTAAAAAAATAAGCAAAGATTTTTTGCTGTGAAAATTGCCTGTTTCATAACCAGAAGGACTATGAAGACACATCTTACCAGTATGTCTCTGAGAAATTAGACACCTTTAGGGTGTCTCATTGCTGGTGTTCCTGCCTTTAGGCTAGAGAAGCATTGCCCTCTTCTAGCTGTGGCTTTTGACCAAGAAGATTTTGCATACCAGTATTCTGAGGAAACGTGTCAAAAATCTGTAAATATCTGCCGCCAGAGCTCCAATATGCAAAAAAACCCCAAAGGTTTCCTGCTTATGTAAGAAGCTTTATCAAGGTCTTAAAACATCTAAGGTAGCTTAGCTCTGTCTACGATGGAGAATGTTTGATTACAGAAAGGGATGAACCAGACAAGAATTCCTGCCATGCCTTCATGAACATCCACAGAAACATTAATAACCAGAAGGATGCAGAGACAGACTCAGTGGCTGAGAAACCAGAGGAATCACATGTCTGGAAGCCAGATTTTCTGGCTTTCTCTGTTCCACTGGCATGTCCAAAGGGCCTGCATTTCCCATACCACAAGCACTAGTGAGGTGCTGAGGAAACTAGCTAAAATGCTGAGAAATTGTGTAAACTTTTGTTTAACAGCATGCACAGCAGTGACACTGCCACTTGCCACAACACTCTGCTTAACCTTAGTTGCAGGATCTGGCTGCCAGCACAGGCCGTACAGAAAGCATTGTTAGGAATGCAGCTGTACTATACAGAAATGGAGTTTCTGGAGCCTGAAATTCCTTCATAACAAGCTACTGTTTAACTTGTCTGTTTTAAAATGTTTAAAATGTTTTTTGAATTACAGGAGACTGATACTACAGATTTGTAACCATGCTAAACATAATGTGATTAATGACTTTTCACACATGTTGGTTAAGGAACTCTATTGGGCATAGCAATGAAACTGGTAATGAGCATAAAGGTAGTAGAGACTTCACAATCTCAAGTCCACACCTGACAGAAAGATAGTGTTTTTCTGATAGAGTATATTCACAGCACTGACCTTTTTAGTTATATTATTTCTAACTGGCCTACTATGACTTTTCTCTACATAACAGGGTTACAATTTCTCTGAAAGTACTAGTAAATTTTACTGTATTTTAAGCAATGGGCAGTTAAAAACTAGATGATGTTGTAAAACTTTTTTTTTTTTCCACTTGTTTCAGAGTTTTTTAGAAGAGTAGGCCTTGTGTTTTCTCCCTGATGTTTCCTAATTAGGCTTTCTTTATTCCATGATAAATGGGTATCACGCCACTACACAGTTACAGATCAGCCTTCACATGTCTTCCCCATTATCATTAGTGCACTGGCTCAGCTCAGGGCAGGATTTAATCATGTTCCATTTTTGATTCCCCTTGGAGCTATGGAGCAGCCATCACTGAGAAGAGTGCCTGGCGAAGTGTGAATCATCAAGATGTCAGCGGCAGCACAAGGGCGGCTCTGACAACAGAGGCACAAGGCCTCACTGGTGGAGTTTTCACTCCACCCTTGTTATAGCCTGACAAACGTTCCAGACAGGGGTCATGCTCCCAGTTTCTTTGTCCTTTCAGCCATCTGTTCCCACCAACAGCTTGGCTCTCACCTCATGGCACAAAGAAGAGTTTTCTGGGAGGTGGCAAGTAATGCTGCAGTCCTTACGTAGAGTACTAAAGAAGTTGGCATGACTAAAGATAGACAATGTCTCCATACCTAATTCTGTTGCTTTTTTTTTTTTTTTTTTTTTGCAGCATTTTATGTGCTGTAATATACAGGTATGTATTAACATGATTAGAACATTCCAGTCCTTTATCCCACATATTTCCAGTAAATATGCTCACTGGGAAATCACTCAGAAGCCTTTTTCCATTCTAGATGCTTTCTGAGTGATGCTTTATTTTTTCTACTTGGTTAGTAAAGCCCCTGATGCTTTTTTTTTTTTTTTTTTCCACTTTTAATTATGGCTTTTTAGTACTTAGTGAATGGAAAAGGTGAAGGCTAATTAATGACTTCCTGGAAATCATAAAGCAAATTAATGAAGACACTGAGGAATCAGGCTTCTTGATTTGCAAAATTTGAATGTCTTTGCCTCTGTAATAACTATTTGACTTACTTTTTGTATTATATCTCTTAGTCCTCATTCCTTAATCATTTTACAATGCCAGCATAATTTTTCTCATTTACCAGACAGGGTAAAATTGACACTCGGAGAAATTAAATAAAATGCTTTCAGCCAGCCATCTAGAAGACTCATGGTTCATCCAGTGCATTCTCCACAAAATCCATTGCTCACTAGGTGGATTTTAAGTATCATTTTACTGCTTATGACATTCTTGTATACAAAGCACCATGACTTCAAGGCAAAAGTAACATTTCTGCATAAGATAGAAATGGGTATTGAGGTCATTAGCTTTTTGCTGGGGTCAGACTGGACATACTTTACATTCAGGCATATGTGCAGCTTATATGGAAACAGGGTACAACCTCTGTTCTCTCACAGTCAGATACTACCTACTTCTTAAGTTTTTCCAAATGTAGTTAGTCATTTCATCAACTTATGCAATCCAATCAACTGAGGAGCCTCGTTACTAATAAATTATTAGGAAAGCAAGAATACCTATTATTTCTAAATGTTTAAATTTTAAGGTTGGATATATTAATTGTTCTTCTGTTCTCATTTGTCTGAAATATAGTATAGGAGCATAGAAATTACCAAGGGGGATCAGGTAACTGCTGTGTACCGTCTACAGCAGTAGCCCATTGATATGTAACTCTGAGCTGTTATTCATGGATGCAGAACTGCTTACACAAGCTTTACTGCTCACTGCGGATTCTGTGGTTTTACACCAGCTCAGGTATCAGCAACCGAAAGGCTCCCTCATACAATCCTGCCTCACAGCTGGGCAGACTAACACAAGAGAAATGAGAAACACCTAAAGCATGGACACCTCAGAGCTTCATGTATGGGGCTCCCTGCACCATTTCTTTATTTGGTGCTTTGTCCAGACCAGTGAATATCAGATAAGAGTTTAATTTCAGGTCTTTCAGGTCACTATGAGATCCACATGGTAGCAGTTAGTGGTGTGGGGATTCAGCTTTGTATTCTTGTTTGATATCATACTATCATATGACAAAAACTATTTCATGATACCAAATATGAAAGAACCTCTAATGACATGGTAGCTGCCCCCAGAATTATGTTATGCCTTATGAAATGAAAGAAGTGCCTAAATATAAGGAAATGCCTAGCTCTAGGTTTGAGCTAAAGCTCTTTAACTATGCCTCCAGGGACACTGCTGAGAGTAAACAAGGGGTGTGACATTGTGGGTGACAAGAGAAACCGGTGGGCAAGCAACTGTTTCCAAAAGTAATAAAATCTTGTACAAAGCACGACAAACACTATGCCTTAAACTTGTGACTATTGCACAACCTTATGAGATTTCTGGCTCTCACTTTGCTTTTCTTAATACATTTATATTTACTTCACATGTGCTCTTAATAACTTTACAATGTGAGGCTCAGATCTGGGGTAATTCAGCAGAATTTGTGTTAAATTTGTTTATTTGCAATTAACAGATACATATTCTCACCTTAACTCCATCATAACACAAAGTTTGTCTTTGCTCTTTTAGTATGTATAGTATTTGCACATACATCTTTCATTTACAGAGATAGCTGAAACAGTGCCATTACACCAGGTTTTACATGGTCTGTACATAGCTGTACTTTTGAACTATATGCATTAGATGCATGTAAATGATTATCAGTTGTGAATCAGATTCAGCATATTAAATTATAGACTGTTTAACAGTTATCCAATGTAAATATTCAGTTAATACAGTAAGGAAATTAAGGAAACAAAGGAACACTCTTTTAATGCAAGAACGATAGAAAACAAATTGATATTGTGCCTACGATGTTACAAGGAAGGGACTAAATCTGAAGACAGACAAGGTTAAAGAAAGGTTAATACCAATAAAGGAAGAAGGATTGCTAAAACAACTGAGAGGAGATTTATGAAAGAGTGCATTCCACAGATTTGCAACTGTGAGTACTGCAGGCAAAGGAGTGTGAATGACAAACTGTTTAAAGAAGCAGTGAAGGCACTAGAATGCTGGAGTTATATTTCCTCTGGGAGGTCAAAGAAGCACCATCTTGTACAGTCCAATAAACTAAACGAAGGAATGAAAAATCTGAGGTCTTAGTGTAATGTATAGAGAATGTGGGGACAAAGTTGGCAGTCCACATATTGCCATTCTTTTTGTCCACCACAGAGCTCTATTGTTTCAGCCTTGGTCTGACTAACACTGTAATCACTGTAATTCTATAGACTCTGTATACTATTTTTGTAGATACTTTAGAATCATAGAATTATACACTATTTTTTTTTAAAGACCTTTAAGATCTTCAGGTCCAACTGTTTAATAGTCGTTAAGTGGAGATCTCTTCCATTTCGAAGAGCATGCCTACTTTAAGGATTTTTGTTTGTTTGTTTTCTGTTTTGTTTTGGTTTTGTTTTCTGAGGCGGGCATCTGCAGCACTAAAAAAATAACAGGTATTTTGAGGAGACACAAAGGCTACTCTACCAGACTTGCCTCTCTTACTAAGAAAAAAGGATCATATACAAGACTGAGCAAACACTAGAGAATGCAGACCATGAAGACAACTTCTTAGACTGATTAGCTAAGGATGCCCACATGAGATTGAATTGAAACTAAAGAGAAGTACCTTCTCACTGGTTCTTCACCCAGCCTGCTTTTCTTGTGTTCTGTGGCTTCTTGATATTTTCTTATTACTTTTTTTTTTTTTTTTTTTAATAGGCACGGTGGAAGTCAGCATTTGAAATACTATCATTATTAGGTGGAAAATCAGGTACTGAGCAAGTTCTCTTAATTTTCTTAGTTTTACATCTGATACATAGTATTTGTGTTTACATTCCAAACCCCTCAGCAGTTTCAAAGAGCTGGGAAATTTTTTTCTTTTTCTTTTTTTCACCTTGAAACCCATCAAATACGTATTTCTTTTCCCTCAGCATGGGATTTCTTCCTATCAGCTGAATACAGGCCAAAAGACAAAATGGTGATACTTTGCCCTGAACTGAAGTGTACTATCTGCAATATCTGGTCAAAGTGCAAAATTTAACAGGGGACTTCTACAACATACTCCAAGGAGGAAGAGATTGCTAGGCTTCTCTGGGAGTAGCCAGAAATTCAAATACCAAAGCCTCTGCTATTTGTAAGATCCTTTCCAAAGTATTCAGGTTTTAAAATCATGACATTCTGATCTATAGCAGTACTATTTTTCATGACCTTTAGAGACTTAAAATATTTTTGGAAGTTTAAGATTTACTGAGTATTTTTAGTTTTTAGAGTAATTGTCTATTTAAGAATTACTTAATTCTTGTTGCTGGATCAACTCTATCTGTAGTATTATCTGCTATTAAAGATCAAGGCCACAAAAATTAGTCCCTGTAACATTTTCGTAACACCCAAATGTTTTGCATTTATAAAATGTAGGAGAGTGGCAAACTGCATAAAGAATGTCTGGAGAAATGCAACATTTGAATACACACATTTGCTTGATTTGTAGTACCTAATTCATGATACTATTCATATTATTTCCACTTTGTGACTATTTAAATTGAGGACCATTTGAAAGTAATAATCAAAAATATTCAATCAAAAAAATCAAGTAGTGGTGATCAGAAAAGATGACACACTGCACAAAACCTGAATAGAAGAATATGAAAACTGAATGAGAATAAGGAGATTGGACACTAGCTAGACTGGGTAAGTTACAAAGGGAAAAAGAGCGACTTCAGTTTTAGCAGCAGAGGTTGTCCTATATTTATGTAGAGTACAAGTGTTAAACACAAATCTACTACAAACCAGCCTGTTAAAATCATGATGTCAGTAGATTTAATTTAAAACCCATCTGAAAAAATACATTCCAACTTACGTTCAAGGTAAAGAGCTTTTCCCATTATTACTTTGTTCTTGCAAACAATTTGTTTTGGTTTTCTTTAGGTGATTGAGACAAGAGCCTGACTATTCACAGCTTCTCCAGGGAGAAAGTAAGGGCAGAATGGTGTAAGCATAAATATTCATATTTGGGAGGATGAAGATGTTAGAAAAGAAATAAATTTTTAAGTGCTGATGGCTTTTCAAGAGAAAGACAAGTGGAAATATTGTACCTATTTCCTACCAGCTCTTCAGCATAAGTAGTGACTGTGGAGCTAAAACCAGTTAAGAGTTTAAAAGCTACCAGGGTCGAGAGGAAGAATTGAGCAGATAGAGTAGAAGAGGAAGAAAGGACTAGGGCATAATGAGCAAAACTGCACTGAGTAGATTGCATAGTGTCAGTATTTTTAGCAGGATTTACTTGTATTGGGTTTACAGGGAAAGGTTTTGGTAATGGGGGGCTCTAAGGGGGGCTCATGTGAGAAGACACCAGAGCTTCACCCATGTCCAAAGAGCCTGTTGTTACAGTCTGCAGGTTCTTATGTTGCTGACTATGCCAAATGTTATGGGTTGAAG
This sequence comes from Heliangelus exortis, assembly GCF_036169615.1. Taxonomy (NCBI): domain Eukaryota; kingdom Metazoa; phylum Chordata; class Aves; order Apodiformes; family Trochilidae; genus Heliangelus; species Heliangelus exortis. Next base: position 32,646,064 of record NC_092454.1, read on the forward strand.
TAACTTAAAATTTTTGGATCCTCAGGAACAAAGTGCAACAACTAAGCAAGCATAAAGTTTTATTTGACAATTGAAACAAGCAAAGTGATAGAACACTGTGAAGGTAAATATGTTTCAAGGCAAGAGAGATAGAAAAAGGAGAAGATCCAAGGAAGAGAGAAAGAGAGAGAGAGAGAGAGAGAGCGAGAGACAGAGAGAAAGAGATGCGGGAGAAAAGAGTGAGAAAGGGGGAAAGAAAGAAAAGAATGAGGGAGTTTGAGAAAGTCACCATGGGTTCAGAGGTGTTTGGTGAAGGTTTCTTGTTCAAGATGGTGTTCTGATCCTGGACAGGGCCCAATGCAGGACAGTCTGTCAGTGAAGGATGAAGACCAAATGGTGACCTCAGTGTTGCTTATATGCCCCCAAATTCCCAAAGTTCCAGACAAAAAAAGATTCACTGCTTGTTTTTTCACAGAACTGTTTCCATCTTTCCTCCCCAGGAGGAGAGCTGTCATTAGCATAAATCAATCAGTGTCCCATCAGATTCAGAAAGCCATTGAGGGCAGGCCCATCTGAGGGAACCTCCACCCAGCTTATCAGGCAAGGTGTCCTCCCCACCAGGGACGGAGCCACTGAAGCCTGTCCCTCAGGAATGCTGCCTCCCAGGGGATCCAGTTGCCACACTGAGAGGGCCACTGGAGACAGGCCCACCTGAAGGGGATCTCCACCCACCTTATCAGTTCTCATCACTTTTGAGGTGCCAGTCCTTATCAGCGTTAGCTAGCTCCGCTCCAGCTAACTTTATGCACTTTAAAATTGTCTTTTGAGGCAAAGAAAATTACACTGATTGGAACCTCACACTTATGTTAGCTGTCTCCAAGACAGAGACACCACTGGCCAAGGCCAAGCACATCAGCAAAGGTGGTAGCTCCTCTGTGACAACATATGGAGATGGGGAAAAAGCTACTTGGACAACAGCAGCCACAGGCAGAGAGAGGAGTGACAGTATGTGAGAGAAACAACTCTGTGGGCACTAAGATCTGTGAAGAAGGAAGGGAAGAGGTGCTCCAGGAAGCTGAGCAGAGATTTCTCTTCATCCTATGGTAAAGACAAGCTGTCCTCCTGCACCGATGGAGTCCATAGTGAAGCAGATACCTACCTGCAGCCTATGGAGGACCCCACACCAGAGCAGATGGATGCCTAAAGCAGGCTGGGAACTTGTGAGAAGCCCACACAGGAGCAGGCTCATAGCAGGACCTGGGACCCTGTGGAGAGAGGTGCCTGGGCTGTAGGAGGAGGCTTGCTGGCAGGACATGGGAGGGGCCCCACACTGGAGCCAGACAAGAGAGTTGAGGAGGAAGGAGCAACAGAGAAACTGCTGGTTAATTGACCATAACCTCCATTCCCTGTCCCTCTGTGCTGTGCCCAAGAAAAGCAGAGATTGGTGAGAAATTAAACTGATTTCCCCAGGTGAGTCTGTTTTGCCAGTGATGGCAACTGCCATGATCTCTCTGTGTCCTTACCTCAGCCTCTCCTTGTTCTATTACCTCTCCCCTGTCACCTTGCAGCTAGTCAGGGTCACCCTGCCACAACCTGTGTAATGCCAACAGTGATTAAGAAACAGAATACAGTTCTGGTTAGTTTTAGAACTGATGCTATTTACCCAGCTGAGGGCTAGCAAGGCGCGCCAGGCATGTATTTCCCAGTTTAGCACCAGCACCGATTTCATTTAAAGAAATCAGGTATTTTTTGAAGCGATGAGTTAATTCAGAGCAAAGTTTCTTATCTGCTGTATGTCTGTGCCCATGCTGCTCCCCTTTTCCTGAAGTGAGTGAAGATCCTATTGATGTTGACAGAACTGAAAACAAGCAACAGTGTAACAGGTTTGGCACCTAGCCTTACCAGAAGGGGAAAAACTTGCAGGATTTTATTTATTTATGGTCAGAGATCAGGAAGGTGGGACGTGGGCTTGGAACCTCCACCTGGCCACCACCACCAAATAGTCCTTGGCAGACTCATCAAGGCCACAATGTCACCTCCATTTTCATTTCCTGCCCACCTGTTACCTTAACTGGACACGGGGAATCAAAACTGGCTTTACCTCTCTCTCTCTGATTCACCTAGTAAATTTGGGAATATGTAAATAACAAAAGCATCTCGGTTCCCAGCCTTTAGAAGCCCTTTGCGCCCATCAGCCGTGAAGACCAGCGAGGCTTTTGTTCCAACTCCCGCTGGGATCCCAGTGGGATGCGCTCATCCCAAGGCCGGTGCGCAGGGAGCGTCCCCGGTACCCCCGCCCCTCACAACCGCCCCCCCTCCCCCCCCACCGCCGGCGCCACGCCTCCTACACCCCTCTCCGCGCAGGCGCAGTCTCCGCGCAGGCGCAGGGGGCGCCGTGAGCAGGGCAGGGCGCGCGAAAATTCCAAACCGGTAGCGCGAGCCGCGCGGTAAGGCGCTGGGGAGGGGGCGGGGCCGGGGCTGAGGGGCGGTGGCGGCGGCTCCGGTGGGAGCGGGGGGCTCGGGGGCGGTCACCGGGCCCGCGGCGGCGGCCGAGACCGAGACCTCCCCACGGACTGAAAGGGGAGCGGCTCTCTCCGCGCCCGCCTCGTTTCCCCGTGGCCTCGCCTCGGTGGTTGCCGGCGAGGGAGCGGGGCGCCGCGGGCAAAAGGCTCCGCGCATATCGGGAAAGAGGGAGACGTCCACATCTGTGCTGTCTTCATCCTGCTACTCCCTGTGTTCCTAGGAACTCTGGAAACAAAATATCCTTTTGTGATCGGTGTGTGTGATCAGTGCAACTCTTACACATGGGTACAGTCCGAAATGGTTTGGAGGAAGGGAGAGTAAAAAGTCTGCAGCTTTGTTTCTGATTTAGCACACGTGCCAATCTGTCACTCGCGGACCTCTGCTCTAATTAGGCAAGGCCAATGCCTTGAAAGTGTTGTGAGGTGTTGCCATTTTTATTTTTCATTCACAGATGTGGGTAATTAAAGCACTACCTTCCGCTTCTCTCAAAAAAAAATTCCAAATGCCTTTTTTGATGTGAATGACTAACTAAAGTGGGGTAATGGTTATTCCGCTATGTTACAGTGAAGAATTCTTTAGGTAAAATTCATGGAATTTAACGTTCTAATGACAGGCCCTTGAAAAACAGGAGAAACTTAAGAATGGGGAATTTTCCCCCAATATATAATTGTAAGGATCTTATTTATTTACTTATTTGCCCGGTGCAATCTCTGAATTTATTTTTAAAAAATTATTATTATTTTAAAAAAGGAAAGCTTTTCTCTATGGCCATGATTCAGTAGTTTCTGAGGTAGATGGATTTTCACTGTATTACTTCTTATTTTCATATTCCTTTTGCTCAAGATTCAAAATTCTGTCCTAAGAATTTATCATCATATAATAATCGAATGAGAAATTGAGATAATTATCAAGTTATACTGTGAGCTACTGACAGGCTATAAAAATCTTTTGTCTGTAAGACCTTTAGCATTGCTGGTATGTCCTCTCACTTGCTTATCAGTTTTTCCTCCCTGTTGCAGTCTTCCTCCTCTGTGTGGATGTTTGTTCAGTAGTGCCATCTCTTGGATAGAAACAGGCCTGCAGGACGTTTGTGATGTCCTCCTGTGGCTGGTTTGTAAAGAGAATATAAACACCATTATACTTACCCCTCGGTGAAGCCTTTTCTTTAGGGAACATGGCAGTGGGTCTGTATGTTTTGGAAACATCCTGAAGGTTTTCTTTTCGCTTACGGGCATGGATCGTGTTGGATAATGATTTCTGTGCTGTTTGCCTTATTTCATCAGGACATAAGATCTTCATGATTCCACACCTTCATGTCTTTGGCCACTGAGAATTAAACACGTTAGTCAGTTTTAACCAACTCTGAAAGCAGGATAAAGGGTTGAAAACAATTCTGTTCCTCTGTATTTTCTAAAAATGGAGGGCAGGGTCAAAGGGAGAGACTGTTGTTCCACTTCTTTGTTTGGCAGTGGTTCTCCATCCAGTCAGCACGTGCATGTGAGCCATGTGGGTGGTATGCTTACAAAATTAACCATGGAATCCCATGAGTGAAAGTGTCATAAGGGACACCGGTGGGAGCTGGGGTCTTAAGGATGATGTTATGGAGAGTTAAAGGAACAAAGGATACCTATCTACCTATCTATGAAGTACCAGACATGGTTGTTCTCCTGGTAATGAAGCTTGTGTGCTCAGTGTACTTTTAAACCATAATTGCTCACCTTTTCCCCTTCATCATTTATTTCAGTATACTGACCTGCGGTTGTGAAGGTGCTGTTTTTGACAAAGATGTCTTTTAAAACATGGGTGAAGAATCTTGTGAGGGGTGAAGGATGAATGAGACAGTTTTTTCCTGAAACAATGATTAAGAAAGTATTAGAGTCCTTTGATATACATGGAATAATTTTTCATGTTTACAGGAAGATGCATATATTGCATGAGATAAATCCTAAATAAAAACCTTCAGTCTTTGACTTACCAGATTTTATTTTTTTTTAAATGAATACAACATAATTTGTGCCAACCTGATCTAAAAAATGCACGAAAGTATGCCAAGTTGTAAGCTTCTCATAATGTATATAGACAGCAGAAGAGCTTGCAAAGTAAAATTGTGAGTTAAACAATTTACCTTGCACCAAGAATGGTATTCCCAGATGAAATTTTCTGGTTAGGGTTATCATAAAAGACCATTATTATTTTTAATGTTCCTGAAATGAAGAAAATGGTAATGATAATTAAAAATCTGCATTTTCTTGCATGTAGCTCTGGAATCAAAGAAATTCTTTTTGTCTTGAAACTTGGTGGCACATCCCATTAACTTCTGAGTCCATACATAATCTACTTTGTAAGTTATAGGAATGTAGAATATGTTAAATATTTTCTCCTTGGCTAGTGCCAATAACTTTCTGGGTATTGCAGAAGTATTCAAAAATTAGCAAGATTTAGTTATGTATTTTACTATAGACATAGTACTAATTTTAGATGGCCATGACAAACGGTGTGTGATGATTTCAACACTGTGTCTTGAATACAAAAATATTTTTATTAGTATTGTATTAATTATGAAGTAATTAAGCATGGACCTAAAACAGACCATAGAATCACAGAATATCAGGTTGGAAGGGATCTCATGGATCATCTGGTCTGACCTTTCTGGGTAGAAGCATGGTTTAGATGAGATTGTCCTGCACCTGGTCAAGCTGACAAGTCCAGGTGGACAACATCTACTGCTTGTCCTACATCTGTCAAGCAGGTTACTTTCTAGTAGAAGGCAGTCAGGCGCCTGGTGAATCTATGCTGGCTTTTCCCAATCATGTGCTTCATTGGAGCTGTGACAGTCCCTGGTGGAATTTGTTCCATAATTATCCCAGGGACTTAAATAAGACTGATGGATCTGTAATTACCAGGGCCCTCATTTGAACCCTTCTTATAGTTGGGGGTGACATCAGCCTTCTTCCAGTCATCTGGGACTTCCCCTGATCTCCATGGCTTCTCGAAAATTATGGAGAGCAGCCTGACAGTTCTGGCATCAGTCAGTTCTTATAAGACCCTTGAGTGGATGGCATCCAGGCCCATGATTTGTACAGGTCAGCCTCCTGCAATAATTCCCATGCCAGCTCTTTCTTTACTGGCAGTGGGTCTATGTGTGCATCAAACTCGATTTGTGATCTGATGGCCTGGGGCCCAATAATGCTTTTAAAGATAGAGGTGAAGAAAGTGTTGAGAATCTCTCCCGTTTCAGTGTTGTTAGTGTCTGGTTCATCTCTCCTGTTCAACAGTGGGCCAACATTCTCCTTCTTTTTCTCCTTATTTATGTATTTGAAGAACCCTTTCTTGTAATTTTCCCTACAACTCAGGCTAAACTTGAAAATTAATCAGAAATAGTCAAATTAATAAAACCCATAAAGAAACATAATATAATAATTACAATTTAAATTGAATTCCAAATTTGGAAAGTCTTAGTTACAGCTTTTTTAACATCTTTTCAAAACTGCTTTTAGTCTAACTGTGGAATGGCAAAGGATGTATTCTTACCAAACTTAAACTATCTGCAGGAGTTTTTTGTTATTATTATGTAGACTGTCAGCCTTGAACATGTTTGTAGTCTTCTTACACAGAACTGCTGCTTGCATTTTTAACTTTTAATAGAAATTCTGCAGGTAAGCAATGTAATGAGGAATATAAATTATACAGATAGTATTGGACACAGTCTGAAGACAGATGACTTCTGTAACCTGCACAGTGTCAGCTATAGTAATCTGGTGAAATAAAGTCCACAAGGCTTCCATAGCACAAGGAACTTTATAAATCTTTGAGAGGAATTTGTTTTCCTTGCAAATGTAGCAAACCTCGTAATATCAGCCATGTATTTTTCATCTGATTTTTTTAAAAAAGGCATAAGAAACGACACTGTACTATTTAAAATTAGAGAGAGCCGTGCTAATCAGGATTCTGTAGAGATGAAGTAGAACAGGCCTGGGAATCTTAAATTACTTCTTCAAGTGTCCTGTGTGTGATGTGTCAGAAGTGGGAATCAGACTCTTAAGCATCTGATTCATGGAGCCAAACTGCAAGGCTGTCCTTCCTCCATACTGGTAGATTCACTAGACATGTTTATTTTATAAATCTTGATTAACTATGTGACAGTATTGAAATATTCCAAACGATGGTTATAATGAAGTATCATAATATAGAATTAAATTGACATATATGAGTGTCTGAGGAGAAGAGGCCAAGAGACATACCACTAGCTAATACTGTTTTCCTATGTTGTACATTAAAAGTTCTCATCTGTCATCAACTGTATCAAATTCACAAGGAACTCCTTACCCGTAGAATACCAGAATTATATAGCTTTAGTTTCATGCTAAAGAGTAGCATTGACAAATTGTGAGTTTTTAATGAACAAATGTAACAAAAAATCTTACTGGCAAGTCAGAGTCCACTACTGATGTGTTAAAAAGTGCATACACATAGAATAGGCAGGAATAATTAACTGCTAAATCTCAAAATAATGCTTCATCACTTTGAATGCTAGTGCCCTGTCTCCAGTATAAACTGGAGCTAATTGCTGCTGCAGGTTGAGTTTGGTTGAATCACTGAAAGTCTTTGCTCTAAATTTTTCTGGGGAAACATCTCTTGTTTGCAAAGAATGAGTAGCCTGATTTAATGCCTGTGAATAGTATAAAACCTTGTAGATAGACTCCAGAGACAAACGTCTGTGGGAGTGTATTAAAATAATGTACTGTGAAAAGGTGTAAATACTGATGTGGGTATCATGAAGTTATTTGTACTGTTCTGAAGAATCAAATTTTCTTTGTCTGGCTTACTTACATGCCACAAATACCATCTTCAGAAGATTTTATTCAGTGGCTGGTTTATTTCTGGGTGTGCACAGTCAGGGAGACAGGGGAGAAAAGTAGGAGACTCTGGTCTTTTTGGGTTTGGTTTTTTTTTTTGGTTTTTTTTTTTAATGCCAAAGAGAAGTACATTCTTTCATGTGCAAAATTGCTTTTATTATATGTGGACTATATGAACACATGTCAGAATTTCAGTAGCTTCAACTGATGTTAGAATGAAAATGTGTAATTTTTACTTACATTTACGCTACCACTAGTGTTCATATGAAAGCAATTAAAAAAAACAAACCAAACAAACCAAACCAAAACAAAACCCAGAAAAAAAAACCCCTAAATGGTAAGGCAATCTTAGGTAACTGGTTTTATGTTCAGATCAGAATAGAGTAGACAAGTATTTGGGTACTAGACCAATAATGCAGTCCAACTCCCTGACCATTTCAGAGCTGACAAAGATAAAGCATGTTATTAAGGACATTGTCCATTGATGCTGGACAGGCTTGGGGTATTGACCACTTCTCTAGGAAATCTCTCCCAGTGCTTAGCCACCCTCACAAGTAAAGAAAACCTAAAGCCTGAACTTACCCTGGCACAGATTTGAACCATTCTCATGTGTCCTGTCACTGGGTCCCAGGGAGAAGATCTCAGCACCTCCCTCTCCACTGCAGCTCCTCAGGAAGCTGCAGAGAGCAGTGAGGTTGCCCCTCAGCTTCTTCTCCAAACAGGCAAACCCAGAGTCCTCACAGCACATGCATTCCAACCCTTCTACCGGCTTTGTTGCCCTCTTCTGACACACCCGAGGACCTTCACATCCTTTTTAAAGTTGAGGGCCCAAAGCTGCACACAGTGCTCGAGGTGAGGCTGCACCAATGCTGAGCACAGTGGGATAATCCCCTCTTCCCCTGGCTGCTCATGCTGTGTGTGATGCCCCCAGGATGTGGGTTGCCCTTGTGGCTGCCAGGGCACACGGCTGACTCACAGTGAGCCTGATGCCCACCAGCACCCACAGATCTTTTATTTTTAGTCAAGTGTAGAAAACAGGTTGAAGAAGGCCCTGTAGACCTTAGTTATAGCAGAGTGTCTGATAATGGGTTATAGGTTTGTGTCTATAAGGTTGTAAGGTTTGTGTCAGGTAGCACACAAGGTACTGAGTGACACATTAGCTGGCAGATTTGGTATAGGCAAAGGGGGACAACAAATTACATCTAACAAGTATTTGACATTATTGCTGGTAGGTCTAACTTTTATGAGGCAGTGACTCAGTGAGGTCGTACATGGATAAGTTTCATAGTGTCTTGAATGAACCGTTTGAAATTTAGGCTGCAGTGAGACTAAAAATATTTTGCCACTGCTGTAAACGGAAGTGGCAGAATTTTGTTCCTTTCCCTGTAACCTGCAAAACAAGGTCTTATATAGGTAGTGTTTAGACAAATGGTATCAGGGGACCAGGCACAATTGATGTGTGATGTTACTATCAATAGTGAAGCTAAGCTGGCGTTAGCAATGATTGGACTTTGTATAAAGTGGTGTAAAAATATGTTAATTCTATTTTTATATTAGCACATATTCTGCAGAAGCAGCTCTGCCTACTGTAGTTCAGAGGCTAAATCAACTTAATACCTCTTGCCAGAGCTGCCTTTAAACTATTTTCATTGTTCTCTTAGCTGCATTTTTGTTTGTGTGGCCTTTATGGCAGGTATTGTCACAGAAGTCAGAAGAAAATTAACTGCTTTGAATTAAAAGGCTCTGTCCAGCAAAATGAATCAAAAAATATTTTAACAATCCTCTTCAGTACAGCTATCTCAAAAAAATCTTTATCCCTCAAGCATTAGAAGAGATTGACACATTACACTGACATCAGTGTTCTGATAATAATCTTGGAAGGTTTGGAATTTAGATTGTGCAAGACAAAATATGTAAGTTTTTGCTTTACTGAGGAAATGTATTTAAAAGACATATACCTCCTGGCTCCTCTCTCCACTCCCCACCCTCATTTCTAGAAGTTTAGGAAGCTGTGTATTTTGTGCTTCAGTTCACCATACCTAGTATGTAATTTCTAGCTTCTGCTGTATTTTGTGGTATGGTTTTGTTACCTTTCTGTGGTAGTTCACTGTCTACTGATGAGAATAAAGCAATTCAGATATGGAAGGACAATCAAGAAGTTAAAGGGTGACGCAGAAGCCCAGTGTTTCTTTCATGCCTGGCTTTTGTTTTGTAAGTCCATGTTGATCTGGGATTTGCTTTATTGCCTTAAATAAATTTCCATTTTGCACATGCATCTGATTTGCAGCCTAGTGGTATGAACAGCGATTTGTGAGCCTTGCTGAATTGCTGACGGTAAAATTCTTAGAAACTAGGATGTGCTATAGTTGGGTACATTGCCAAACTGTGTAGGCTATTCTGTCACAGATATATAGGTACTTCACCTCATTGTCTCTTTTCTCCTCTTAAATTTATCTTTTAAAAAAATACTCATGGTGCTGGAGTCTTAATAACCTGGTGTGTTTCTTGCAGGAACTAATTCCAGTGGTTTGTGATTAGATTTTGTTAGTCTAAATGTTGTATGATAATGCCACCCATCTGCTTCACAGCTATTTGATTCATGAGATTTTGCATGCTGCTTAGCTGATACTGGTTCTTTTCTTGGCAAAGCTATTCTGTAGTTTTATCTTCAGGGGAAGGGAGGTTTTGCATGCAATTTGTTTTAATTTGGAAAGTATGTAAATATAGAGGCAGTTTTCTGTAATGTTCTTGCTGTACAGTATCTGTGGAGGCAGGCACAGAAGAATAAGCAAACTTGCTCTTATCTGAAAAATTGTTAAATAAAAAACCCAACTCTAATTAACACTGGGTGTAATCACACTGTCCAGAGTCAAGGGTGGAATTGTTCTCTATTGTACTCATGACTGCTAGGCTGCCATCAAGTGTACATTAGTTTTAACACCAAACTAGGAATGAGTCTCTAAACCTAGTTTCCCAACAATGGACACTGTGAAAAATAGGATGACAGGATTAAAGTATGTTTTTAATTTTCACAGTCTTTACTTCTCTTGGACCTTTCCAAAGCTGCTAAAAATTATTCTCTTTTTTCCTAATACAGATTTCTCCACTTTCTTTTTGGGTGGCTGTAATAGGCTTTCTTTAAAGTAGATTGTTTTTGATCTTGCTGCCTAATAAGTTATATATTGGATCTTCTATTTTTTTCTTGGCAAGTAAAAGGAGAGCTGTTGAGGTGAAGATGGGAAATACACTGCGAGAACAAAGTGAAAAAGTGTAATAGGTACTTAATGTAGTGAAATAATAAATTAATACGTAGTGCCCATGGTGTGGATAACTGCTACTTAATTTTTTTCTCTTGGCATAACCTCAAAAAATCATCCATTAGGTACTGAATTTGTGACATGATTATTATAGTCTTTAAAACATGGAAATAGTAATTAATAGGCTTCTGCTCTATTTGTGTATCAACTGTGCTGCATCATAATCAAGCAATACTCAACTAAGGAGTCAAAGTCATAGTATCTTTTGATTATACAATATACTGACGTTCTTACCTAATATCTAGCCTCCTAATTCCTAATTTTAGTCTCCTTATATCTATTAGAGGAATAACTATGCCTAAAACTAACGTTTTACTGGTTTTGTAAGTGTTAGCAACCCTAAAAACTATTTAAAATTTGGAATGTTTGTTGGTGTGTTTTGCTAGCTCAGGTTGGTGACCTGTTCTGCCTGGGGCCTTTGGATCCTGGTGTCATGTAAGTATTTTCACTGTTTCCTTGTTGTGTTTTTTTTCCTCACAAGCTGAGGTTGCTGATGGGTAAAGTCTGAGATAGGAGACGGGGTAATGGAAAGTGAAGTCATCGTTTTGAGTGTGGAGCTACTTATCACTGGTTCAAGGAAAAGCATACAAATTAAAGCTTTATACTTTAAGTGCAAGTTTTTGTCACATTTGCTTGGAATGCTGTGACAGAAGACATTTGAATTTACTAGATGGAAGACAAACTAAGTAATGAATTTTAGTAGTAATTTTTGGTAACCTATTAAAGCCAGATTTGGGGACACTGAAAGTTATGGAAGTTTGTTACTGGATTTTCTATGACTGAGCGAAATTGGTTTTGAGTTTTAATGTTTCAGCAACTGCATATTCTCATATTTATAGATGAGTCTTGAGCTTCAGAATTTGCAATAGTAAAGAAGTTACTTTACTTCCATTTGTTGTTTTACTTAAAGAGATTTTATTTCTACAGTTCTAGAGAAAAAAATCTTCATTCTTTTACTACCTTAAATGCTGAATACACAGGTGTTTAATTTTCAGAGTAGAGGTAAGGAGGTAGTTATGAGGAGTTTTCTGAAGATGCTGTCTCTTCCACCCTTGCAAATATTTCACTCTTACAGATGAGGTGCATTCAGGTATGTCTTACCCTGGGAGGCTTTGTCAGCAGCTTGGTATTTGTATGTGTGTGGGTTCTGGAGGATGTGGCAGTAACTCCCTTGTTAGGTGGAGTGTCCTGGTATACTGTAGGGCTTTGCCTCAAAATCTGGTAACAAAAGTTACTGACTAAAGTGTTACATTTCAGACACTAATCCAGATAGCTCACTTGACAGAATAAAGCTAATCCATTTTTTGTTAGAAATGCTGCCTTCAGCTTTTGAAAGATATAACAAGTACCCTCATGCCTGAGCTCCACAGGGTTCCTGGGCTTGAAAGTACAAGACCAAGAGTGTTTGACTAATGGTTCTGAGAGAGAAGGACTAGAGATTATTTCTTCCTTTTCTTTCTATAGGTAAAGGGTACTTAAGACTATTCACAGCAAATACAGCTTCTGAGTTTCTGGTACTGCAAAGTAAACAGTCATAAATAAGAACCTGTTTTTAATTTTTGGCATCTGAATTAAAAGGTGTCCTAACTAACTGAAGAGAGTAGAAATGAACTTGAAAGAGACTTTAGGAATATACTTGACAGTATGTCAAGTCAAATTACTAATCAAATCTATTATCTGTAATTTCTGTAAGTCTTTTATTATGTTCTGTATCTTACTGGGACCTGAGTGTTTAAATTACATTTAATTAACTAATAATTTTATTTTTCTCTTGTTAATAGTCAATCTATTCTGTGACAGTTTTTGATGTGAATTATTTGCCAGGTTTAGTATGTTAGGTCTTCTTTTTATTTGTATTATTATTTTGTATTATTAATTCATTTTACTGGATGCTTTCCAGTAATGTTGAGGTAAAGACAGGAGTAAACTATACTAGTAAAATTGTTCTTTTCAGGACTATATGCTATAGTTGAACTAGGCAATGAATAAAATGGCTATTTCATTGAAGACTTCTGAGGAAAGCAAACACATAAGTGCAGCTTGAAAATCATGATATTGCAGCTAGAGCTGGTGCTTCGATTAATTATTTTTTTTTTCCTGTTTTTCTTTTAGTGAGGCAAAAGCAGTATTGTGATGCAGCAAAATATTAACGTATATTGAATTAAGCGTGTTTTTGATCAAGGATGCATTGAAGCTGAACACTGCAGCAGTTCTTCGAAATGTCACTTTAATATACTCTTCTGTAGATCCCAGGATAATTTTTGGAAGACTAAAATATTATTGTATCCCAAACGGAAAGCAACAATAATGTAAGAATTTTTGTGGTGATTATTTAAAAAAATCTACATAGAGTTCCTAATAGTTGCTGTAAGGGATTCTTCTACCACTGAATTAACAAAAGTAATTCTTGTATAAAGCTTTACAGAAGTGGTCAGCCCTGCCTCCTTCCCCCTAAAGGAGTGCAAAAAAAGATTTGGTATTCGTGCCTCTCTTAAAAGTTTTCCATTTTCAGTGTATACACCACAGTTTGTTGCAGATATATACTGTGGGTTACCTGTTCTCGTAGCCATATAGATCATTTGCTCCTTATTTCTTAGACTATACTATTTTGAGCAGTTTCAGAGAAGAAATTGCACAGAAAAATACATTTATTTGTCTCTTATTCCACTTTAATAGTGGGATGGAATATATGCCTGGAAGTGTTTAGGGCTGGGTTGAATAGAGCTTTGAGCAGCCTGGCCTAGTGGGAGATGAGTCTGCACACGTCAGGGAGGTTGGAATCATTAATGGTGACTTGAAAGGTCCCTTCCAATCTAAACCATTCTGTCATTCCGTGATCTTGCTTTCATGGAATAAGACAACAGTGAAAAACACTGCATTTCAGTTGCAGATGGCTTGTAACCATGATGGTTCTGTGACTCCATGATTTTTAATAGCACTGAACACAAAATTACTTCATTTCCTTGATGTAGGAAAGAGCATAATTCATGTGGTTAACAGAAGAATGTTGATGGGACAGTACTTAGATCATACCCAAGATACTCAGGACAGGTATCTTAAGTGCGTTATATATCAGAAACTAAAAAATGCATACTTGCAGACAGGAGCTTATAGAATAGATCAACTTTTAGGATTTCCTTTCTCTCTAGTTAAAATAAGAATATGCATCTTAGCCTTGGGCAGTTTTTTGTATAAGACAAGGGCTCTGGAACAGCTACAGCGTTGCTAAGGAGTCTTTCTGGACCAGCAATCTTGCTTACTTAGCTGTTGTTAAGAAAGGAGATAAAACACCTTTCTTAGAGTGGAGCTGAGACTTCCTACTTCTGGCAAAAGTCTGTGATGTCTGTGCCATTCTGCATCCTGGAATAGCAGTTACAGGTAGCTGGTATAGGAGATAAGCCTGCTTGATTTGCTTACCTTGACACCTTTGTTAGTTGACAGTCAGCTCTTCTGACTGCCCCAAAATCCTGGAGTGTCTGTGTAGGTTATTTAATTTTTATTTTATTTTTTTATTTTATTAATTTCATTTCATTATTTTCTCTCTTCTTTTGCATTTTCTCAAAGTTTCAGAAGTGATTTTGTTAGGGGAGTAATTTTTCAGTTATTCAGGAGAATTAATATTACTTGGGAACATCAGAGAGGCTCATTGAATTTACTAAATGTGTAAATTTCATTCCTGGGTTTAATTTGTTAAAGTATTTTTTATGTCCCTGTGATGATATGAGTGTTTGGCTGATTGCTGCTAGGTGCTTGACCCATGCCACTATGGTGATGAATTCTTGAAGCCTGTTTTTCATACTCATAAAAGATCAGTAAGATCTTGACACTGCACTGGTCCATTAAGAGTTGTGATGACAGCAACAGTTGTAGGTAGAAATGGGAGTCTAATAACATGAAAGCACTGGCTTTGCTTGTATTAGTTTGAGCAAGTTCAGGGCAAATATGGAGTGAATTCTGGCAAGCCAGCAGCTTTACCTTCCTTATTTGCTGGAAATGATCCAAAGTCAAATAATAGTTGTGAGTCAGAGTGAAGTTTTATTTATTTATTTTTTACTAATAGAATATTTTTTATTTATTACTCAGAAATTTAAATAGTTTATTAATGATCTTCAAAGTTTTATCTGGCTCAGAATAGCATGCTGTATAAGGGGGGTGATTGTAAGTGCTGTATAAAGCAAGCTTAATGTCAGGTTCAGCTTTGGGTTTGGTTTTTAATCTGTGGTTCTATGTAGCTTACAAAGGTAAATACTAATTTCTCTTGCTTCTATGAGTGTCTGAATTTGTCTACAAGTGGGCAACAGTTTGTTTCTGAAAACTGCCACCACGTTTGTGTTAATTGACAGTTGTCTTTCCAGTCATGACATAAAGAACAATGATTGAATGGCTGCAAGGACTCGTTTGCTCTTTCAGCCTATGAGGTGTTTCTTTCAGAGAGTTTTAAAGGTTGGTGTAGTGCCTGCTGTGCTATTCTCTGTCCTTTTTCCAATGAAAAATATTAAGAGCGGAGCAGAAAAAAAAAAAAGTGGTTGTTGAATTTTACTGGGGCAATTTGGTTAGATTTTAGTATTCTGGCTTGGCAGCAGTGCTCATTTCTCAAAAACCCAGTTTTTACAGTAAAGAATGCCACTGGATATAGATTATATATGGTACAGCCTTTATTCAGAAATGAGTTATACATGAGGCTGCATATGGTCGTATTTTCCCCCTCTTCTTTGTATTATAGTAAAAAGAAAGAGCTGAAGTAGAAAATTTATTAGTTTCCTTTAAGGAGAATGCTCTTTTTGGACTTAAAATGAATGATGAATTGCAAATGTAGAACTTAAAACAAAGGCCCACTAACACCGTTTTTTTTTGATTCAGCCTAAGTTATGCTTTTGTTTATTTTGAAATAGGCATTTTCAGTTTTTCATCATACAAAACATTCTAAACAAATGCACGTTCACATTATTCTAATACTTTTTTTGAGTGAAATATTGGTGACAACAAATTCAGATAAGAAAAGGCTGAGACACAGCTGGGTGGTACATTCTACAGTAATTTACTGATTACTGTGTTTTGCTACTTTGTCACAATGGGGTTATTATTTTACCCTCTTGCTACTAGAAAGAAAATTGGCACCCTTATGAGATAGAAATGCAAAACCACGTTCCCGCATCCCCCTTCACACGTGAACACACAAAATTAGCAGAAATCCTTCTTCCTATTTTCATTCTTGGTTTGAAGCCAGTGTTTAGTGCTGCCTGATGAGGAGTTACAGTATTTTTTTTCAGGATTGAAGAATGGCCCAGGACACTACAGTGACCAAACTGAGCTTGGAATATTGGTTGGATAAAGCTATTAAATGGGGTCAAGCCACCACACTGGAATCCCAGAAGGATGTGTGCCTTCATTTGCCCCAGCTCCAGGAGTTTCTACATCAGATTTATGAAACTTTAAAACATATGGTAAGTGACTTTAAAAGGAAGACTGACCTGTTTTGAAGATGTCATCAGAAACAATCTATACCACATTTTGACAAAATCAGATGTAGACACTTGCAAAGAGGTGTGTGTTATTGACCTAAAGTATTGGTGGATCCATGAGGCAAATTGGGGAACTAGTCACAGGTAATACAAACAGGAGTGTGCTGCTTGTTTACTTGATTTATTGTGAAAGGAGCTTTTTTTTGATTGGTTGTTGTCACATGAGATTGCTCAGCCAGTGCTTTAGCCTTTTTAAGAAACTCTTTATTTTAAGGAATTTGACTCTTGTTGTCGGGTCATAAATCTGACTGTTTAAAGGCCTTAACATGGAAAACTGTAACTGATCCTTTAAATCTTGGAGAGTCTGTTGACACATTACCCCCAGTGCTGTGGCACACACAGTGAATTCTAGTAGCATGGTCAGCTCATTGGCACATGCTGCTGGCTGTTCCCTTTCATAATTTAATTATTGTCTGCACTCAGTAGAGTGCTTTTTGTAATATTTAGTTTCATTTTTTATATGTTTAGCCCTGCATATGTTTGCTGCATTTTCAGTGTATGTAGTCAGTGTAATTAGCTTTAGAAACATATTATTATGGCATGAGGCTGACTTCTTAAAGACATACTTATTTTAAAATATTATTCTTACCTGAAGACTGCAGAGCTGTTATTTTCTTCTGAACAGAATTAACTTTTATTTGAATTTAACTTTTATTTTTCAAATAAAAGATTTCTAGGGAGTGGTGTTTCTTCCCTTATTTATACTTTTGTTTCTTGAGAGGAAAAAAAACCCCAACTTGCTCCTCCAAGTAATCTGAGGCTTGCCTTAAATGGACCTTGTGAATATGGCCCCAGAAAGTCTAGGGCTAGCCCTAAATGTGGGGCAAATGTAAGGAATTTATTGCAACAGCAGGAGATGGTTATCATTCTTGGTTCTTGCATGTTATCTCAGTACAGCAACATTTTTAAAAGCCTTCATTTATGAGATAGTAAAGCTACAAAAATGGAAAAATAAGACTGATTACACAGGATTGTATATAAACTACGTTGTCTACTGCTTTTATAGTGAAGCTGCTTTCTCTTTGTTTAGAAGTTAAATTGCAGTTTGTCACTGGCTAGTTCTATGTAATTTAAATTAAAACAAGTGAAAGTAATAGATACTTAGTTTTATGGCATAGTAGGTATTTATTTCTTCAGAAAACCTGTGAGATTATATTAAAGCAATGAGGATCAACAAAAATATAGTTTTTCTATATAGCATTTCTATTTTTATCATAGTTATGTTAGTAATACTGTTTTCTGAGTACTGATTGTGAGGCAAATGACCAAATTTTCTACCCTACTCAAGTGTTAGGTTAGGTCATTACTTACTTAAGCTTTTGCTTATTTGAATGACAACATTATAGCAAATTTCAGGAAGTTCTGCTTTTATTACATACCTGCAGGTCTCTTGCTTCCAGAGAATTTCACAGCAAAACTTTGGGATTGTAATTTACAATATTCTGTATTGCTAGCAGTTCTCCTAACCTGCTTTTGATGTGCAGTATATTTATTATTTTTTGTTTGTTTTTATGTTTTAACAGGATTCAATTGTAGCAATTCAGCAATTTCCTTTAATTGGCCAGCTTCTAGGAAGGCTTTGTTGGAATCCTTTTGTTGTAGGATATGGTAAGAGCATGTAATATTTCTGCATCAGCCCTGTAAACTTTATTCCATAGTAGTTAGGAAAATAAAACTTGTTACGTATTTTAATTTTTTTTGCATAAAAACACAGCATTCTTTTTTACTTAAGTAAAATTTTGACAGGAAAAGGTTAGCCAAGATATTTAAAATATATGGCACTGAGAAATCTTAAATTTACTTTTGGAGCTAATTCCCTTGGTTAGCTACAGGATCTTGACTTGGGAACAATATGTTTTAAATGCAGTGAGTGTTTATATGCATTATGATTTCTATTTTTCTTATTTTCTTACTAAATGAACTACATTTTTGTTAGGTTCTCAAAATATACTAAATCTAGTGTTTCAGATTACTTTCAGCAGAAATTTCTTGCAGTTAAGCATCTGAATATTCTACTTTATATGCTAATACAGACAAACTAATATTTCTGATACTTGTCTTGGGTTTTCCTTATAGTGTAAAACTGCTAAATTATGATTGTGCTTGTTTTTATTGTTTATTCCAAATGTGTGTTTCCCCCAATTGGCAAACAAATGAAAATGCACATATGAGCAAAAGCAAAACAGTGAAGAGGTAACATAGCAAAAAAAGGTATGAGAATCCAAAAGCATCATATTACTAGTGTATATATGTCTATAGGTGAGAATAAAGAGAAAAGGAACTGGGAACAGGAAAACTCTTGTGACAAAGGAGACATCACTTGTTCTACCTCGCTAGCATTGTCAGTACATTTTTCAGGAACTGAGATATTGATAAGATGAAAAATGACTTGGAATCTACTTTCAAGAAGAAAACTAGTTCTGAGCTTCTCTGTGAGCCCCTTAAAATACTCCTTTGCCAGTATTCTGCTACTACAAAAAAATTGCATTTTGTCTTTTCTTCTTTATGCTTCCTTTGCAGGAAATATAATAGAACAATTTTTGTGTTTCCCTGGAAGGAGTTATTAATGCAAGCACAGTATGAGGCTGAAATGATCATGTGTCTTCTGGTTTTGCATTATGTTCTTCTAGTCAGCTATAAGCACAGGCAGGATTAACTTGCCTGCAAAGCGCATGGCAGGTGTGTGTTATGTCAGCATTTCTTCTCTGAAAGGAAAATTTGGGAAGGACCCATAGATTTAGACATATATCACTCCTGCAAAGCAAGAAATGTGTGCTTTTGTGGCTTCTTGTACGAAAAATATTTCCATATTTTATAGAATTTTTTTTTACATTGGTTTCCTTTTTAATCATAATTCAATGATTTTTAGTATTTTTAAAATATTGATAATTGTTGATATTTACAAAGACACACATGCTTTTCTGGTAAATTTTTGTTTGGAATATCTTTAGACCATTTTTTTCTGAGATACATTGTGGTATAGGAAGTAATTTCATCTGTATTTTTGATTAAAGTTGAGAGCCATCTGTTTCTGGTTCTGACTCCTTTTCACAACAATCCCAGCAATAAGTTCTTGGTTTCCTTTGCTTCTTTCCTCTTCTTTGGTATCCCTCAGCATTTTCTCAATCAAGCAAAGCACTTTTTTCTGCAAATTGATAGTTACCTCTGAAGACTGCAAGAGTATGGAGTTTTACTATAGGCTGTTTTTTTTTTTTTTCAGTCTAAAAGTTGCAAGCAAACCAATTCCAAGAAGTTTAATTGCTCATAATGGAATCCTTCACCTCAATGCTTAAAAGATGAGTCAAGGAGATTTTCTGAAATCAACAGACCTGAGGATGTCTGTGTATGCATTCCCACCACTTCCTCTTTATAGAGCCACTGGAGTGCTCCTTGGACTGCTGGCATTTTAAGATTCAGCAGATTTTCATTTTGTTTGGCACTTCTTCTGAAGATACTGTTTAAGATAGTGCTGGTTATAGCAAATGCTGACTCTCAAGTGGGTTTTGTGTAATTTCTCATTTAGATAAATAGTTCAATCGAGCATGTGTCTGAGGCCAGGCCACCCTTGCTGTAGAAGGAAATAATTTTGCTCAATTCAATTTTTCATACCAGTAAATGGTGGAGGAAAAACCTTATACTTTTGCATCATGGCCAAACCACAGTACCTGTCACCTTAGATGAATGTCTGTTGGTGCTGGAGGCTGACATGGCTGACCACTCAGTGTAGGAAGCATGATCTCCAAGGGAAAATAATTTCATAAACACTCTTGACCAGGAGGTGGCCTTAATTAGACACTCATACGGAGGAAGCACAACCAAAGAAAACCTCATGGCTGTACTTGTGGTCAAAAACCACAAGGGATACATGAGGAATACAGTCTTGGTAAGGAATTCCAATGATTTTTTTTCTGTGGGCTGGGGGATTATCTTCTCAGTAGGACACTCTTGATTTGAGTTTTTAGCCCAAATGACTTGAATCCCAAACTAATACTATATATGTTGGGGAATTTCTTGGTGGCTCTTTATGTCATTGTATGTGTGTAAGCATGCATGCTTATGTGTACATTTATTTCCACAGAAAGTTATGTTTTAGCTAATCAACATTTTCAGATATATTCCAATAAAACTTTACAACAGGCTCTAAAATGAAAGTTCTGCCTGTAAGATTAGGGTGTTCTAATTAGTTGCTTGCATATGGCCGTGTTCAGAACAGGGTTTTATAAACTGACAGTATCGTTGGATTATTGAGAGCACACTGTGTTATGAGGAAAACATTACATTTTTCTTTTCCTTTCTTTTTTGGTTTTTGTTTTTCGTGTTTTTTGTGGGTTTTTTCCTTTTTCTCCTTTTTCCTTTTTCTTCTTTTTCCTTTTTTCCTTTTTTCCTTTTTTCCTTTTTTCCCTTTTTCCCTTTTTTCCTTTTTTGTTTTTTTCCTTTTTCGTTTTTTTTTCTTTTTTCCTTTTTTTTTTTTTTTTTAATATGAGACTGACAGGGAAGAAAGGCAATCTGATTCATCATAAAGGTCTGGTCTTTGGGTTTTTTGTTTTTTTTGTTTTTTTTTTTTTTTGTAAAACAGCTTCCAAGCTGGCTTGAATTTTTATACAGAAAAATTTCATTCTTTTTGTTGAAGTTACGTTATCATCTAATTCACAAGTTGAGTAGATAGTTGGTGACCTTTTTTGAGATATAACTCCCATCTTCGAGTTACTAACTGTGTTCCTCTGGATGTATTAACGAGGTATTTTGGGGGGTAAAGAGCATTCTTTCATGCCATAATCAGATCAAACACCTTCGGCTGTATCCTGATGGTGTTCAGTGCATACTGTGATGGTCTGCTTTCCATGGGGATCACAGTTACCAGCAAATTGGGCAGAAAAAACCCAGCAGTACATTTTCTATTGCTGTGTTTGGTCTTCTGGTGTGATTATATTCTGCAGCTGCCATAAATATCTTATGATCTGTGTCCCCTTATTCTTGATCTTCTCATCCTTCATCCCATGTTCCAAAGTAATTGTTAACAGAAAGTGAACCTGTCCCTCAGTGTCATTGGGTACTTCAACAAGATGATTGTACAGTCCTTCTTCCTGCTTTCCACAGACCTGTGGAAAGCTGCTTTGGTTTGGTTGTAGAAAAAAAATAATTTTAACTTTCAAAATTGTGAAGCTGTACAAGTCTGTTGTTTTTAGAGAATATCTGGTTGATGATAGGTTGAGTGTTGAATGCATCTAGCAAAATCTGTGTAGACTCACTAGGTTGGCAAATTGTACCATTATGTCATTTATCTAAGCTTTGGTTTCATCATTTTAGCTTTCATCATACTGATTTACATTTCTGACTGCTTATTCCAGACAATACATGCAGTTTATTTTATATTAAACAGAAAGTCATCCTGTGTAGCAAGAAGTCTTCTCATCCAGAAGCTTAGTTAAGCAGCTCCATGCATTTTTTCACCTCTTTCCTTTATTTTTTTAGATCAAAGCAACACTACCACTTAAAATTACTTACTGGCATACAGTAGATACATAATATAAGCAGGATGAGTCAAAAGTAGTAACACTTGAACTATTTATACTTAATTCAGGATAGGCAATTTCAACGTGATTTTTCTTCCCTCTCTCTTCCCTCCCCTTTCTTTTTCTGTATAGTTTGATTTTTTAAAACTGTGTAATTCATATAAACCACGCTTTTTGAATAGATGGTATTTTAGTACTGGTAATCAATAATGTTTAAGATCTTTGTTTTCCAAGAAGAAAATTACTACCACTTAGTCATTTGAACAAATAAAAGGGTATTAATTTATTTTTTCCTCTTGTATAACTTCATATCATAGTTTAGGTAAATTTTTTTTTTTTTTTAGGAGATTGAGTTGCCTGTTAGTGCTGATATCCAGTGCTAGCTAGATATTGTTACAATTAAAGTATTAGGCTTGAATTTCTGATGAAGAGTGTGCAAGATGTCTCCATTCGCTCTTATCTTAACCTAGGATTTAATTAGCTTTGTAAAAATCTGTATAAGAAAAAAAAGCCACACACACATAATGGCAGAGTATCTCAAATTGTAGCCAGTTAAATGTAAATGTTTTAGAAACCATTTCTGTGCAGGTTGTTAGTCAGTGGGAGGCCAGTAAGGGCCTACAGGCTTGTTGGACATTTATTGAGAAATACTGGTTTAAATCAATATTCACATCCCTGGTCACCTGGTGAAAATTCAGGCATTACTTAATGGAGCTTTTATTTTTTTCATTAGGCTTTGCCAGCAAGGTACTTCTAAATAATACCATTTATTGCATTCTGACTAGCAAGTGAACAGAGAACAAAAGGAGTAATTTGTTGAGCTTGATAATCAAATTGTGTCCTAATATAATGTCTGAAACAAATTTGTATTTGTATTGCAAGAATAATTTAATTTACTAATTTAAATATTATATCAGAGCTACAATACTATATGGAATGAAATGTATACAATACTATACTTGGAATGAAATGCAGTGTAGAGACTTGTGGTATCTGCTAAAGAACAATTTTTAAAAAAGCCTATTGCAAATAAAGTTTTGGGAAATAATAATAAGTTAAATGGCTCTTAGCTGCTTATTCCAAACAATTAGTTCCTCTCTAATAATATCTGTGCATCTGAACAATGACAGTATTTCTCAGTTTAGTAGGTTTTTTAAGAGAAGGCAAACAATTTCCAAAGCAGGGTTAGAATTAGATAAAACTTGATCTGAACAGAAAATCACAGAAGTTGTTTTTTTCCATTGGTATGTAGCTGTTCTGCTCTCTGCAGAAATGTCATTTTGCTAAGCATGGAGAATTTTCATATATCCTTACTGAAAATGATGTTTTGCATTCTTGTTATGTATGAGTGATTTCATACCTCACAAACTTAAATTTTCCAGAAGAGACCAAGCTTTGGACACAGTGTAAGAACTAATTTACTACTTTTTATTATTGTTTATTACTAATTGTATTATTTAGATACTGATTTGAAAGTTTCTTGGTGATAGCTTCAAGTGTTATTTATGCAAATGAATGTTTCTTAAGACCTTCTAAATGATGTATGTATTTTGAACTTTGATACCTTTTAAGTTTTTATTGAAGGAAATGATTACACAGGAACTCATATAATATCAAATGTGTTCTGTGAATTTGGTAGAATGGAAACATGAGTTGAGACTGTTATTTGGAGCTTTAGTTTTGTGGATGGATAGGGTTTGTTATGTGTAATTCTGCATGTGTTTTGATTATTTTTTTCCCCTCTAAATGTGTCCTTATTTGCTTTTTTTTTTTGGTCTGCAGATGAAAGCCAGAAGACTCTGATGTGGTGCTTATGTTGTCTATACAGCAGTGAACCACAAAACCCTGTGGAATTGAAGGCCAACAGCTGGATACGAGTAAGTGAATGAATCCTTCCCAGGACTGCTTTGAATTAAATTGATTATTTAAAGGTGCAGCATCTGTAGTATAAAGAAACTGTCATTTAAGGAACTGCTCCAAACACAACTTGCATACATATTGTGTTGAAGTATATATCACTCTAATATAGCACTCTAATTATGAGACAGTCAGTGCTAGTCTGTCATCTGAAGTATTAAAAAGATGTGGCATTTTAAAGTGGCTAATTTTGATAGGTTTATACCTACTAGATTCACTGCGTGGTGTAACTGAATAGTGAGTAATGACCACAAGCCAGAAGAGAAGCAAGTGAACGTTTCAATTAGGATAAGATAAAAAAACTGGAGAAATGCCATAGTTGTTTTTTGTTGTTGTTTTGTTTTTAAACAGCTTATGTTTGCTCTTTAATTTTATTCTTTCTTACTTTTGTTTTATCTCCTTCCTATAAAGAATTTAATTGTATCCGAACTTTATTCAAAGATGCTCAGAGAGCGGAGGGATAGTGCTTGTGTGGGGATTCATATTTAGTGACTTGGGGAATAATGAATCCTTTATTTTAATCCCAAATTCATGGGGTTGTGGGGCACATCTGTTCATATTTTATGTATTTCCACACTGAACTAGCAATGCACATCACCATGTAAATAACTTGCAGCACATTGATGCTTTATGCTTTACATTGCTGAATAGTAATTGGAGGGTGCAGTGCTCTTGACTTTACATCCTTGGATTCTCTGTGGGTCCATATCAAAATACAGTTTAAATTATTAATGGAAATGTTAATTTTTTTTTAAGCTAAAGCTGGAGACACTTCTAGCCTTCTCTAAGTAGCTAATTTCTTATTGACTAGTTGATGTTCTACATGTCACTTTATCTTAGTATGCATGTAAAACTAGGATGTGCAAATTGCTATAAGGTAGTAATGATATTTCAGAGGTTCATGTTGGTAAATAAGTGTATCTAACTGTGTAGTACTGATGATCTAGTTGCAGGAATTCTCAGCAGTAGTAGGTTCTCAGAAACTTCCAGACATCCTTGGTGCATGTACCAAATATGCTGGGTTGCACATGAAATTCTCAACAACTCAGTACTAACTAAAATCACCCTTATTTTCTCCCTGCTTTAACATTTTCTAGGAGGCTTTTCCTGAGGTCAGTATATCTGGAATTCACAATGCAGCAATACTTGAGTACCAAAGTAAAGTGTTGAAAAAAAAAATTTCTGCCTTTTCTAATGTAGTTTTCTGGTCAGACATATTGTTTCTAATGACATAGGAGAGATGCAATAGCATGCATTTATTTATAAAAGAGAGCAAAATTTGTAATTTTATTTGTTATTAGCAGCAGCATATATATTAATGGTGGTAAGTAGGTAGGGAGAGTTGTACCCTGACAGTTTTCTACAGGTAGCTTCTGTTTCTGGGAGGGGAAAATAACAGGTGTTTTAGTCTAGATCAATCACATTACGTGATTGATGTAACTGAAGCAATGGAGTTGCTGATACAAGAAAAAGTATCAACTAAACAAGAACAAAGGGCTGGTTTCATGATGATCCATTTATGTAAGGGCATGCACTGTATATTTGACAACAAGTCAGCTATGTATATCAGAATTTTTTTGTATGTCTGTCATCATATTATTTATTCTGCCTCCTTTGTCAGTGCTGCTGGTTTGAAAAGTATATTTGCTGTAGGCATGAGGCTCCACCCACAGTATCAGGTACAATGAAGCATCCATTCTTTTGTTTCTGATACCTTGTTAAGAGTAAGCCTTTTGCAATGTGCATTAGCACAGCAGCTTTACAAGTGTTGTTAATCTGCTAAAAATCATACCAGGAAACATCAATAGATGGCACTCTGTGTATGAAGTGGTTGCCAGGGTGTACCTCACACAAACACGCATACGTGGAGAAACAAGCTGTCTCACACACTGCTTTGAAAGAGCAGGGTAATTGAGATGAGGGATTAAACCAATGGCCTTTTTCTTGTTCTGTCTGGGTGTATCTTGTCAAAAAGGAAATATTCTGCAATAGCTTGCTTTTGTCAAATTTGTCATGATGATGATGTCAGATAAAGATGAATGCCTCCTCTGAGGAAGGATGAAGTTAAACTTGGTTCCTGCAACCAAATTAATGGGTATAAAATAATGTTGTTAGACAATGAGCATTCACTGGGTCTAGTAGTGAGAAATCACTTAAGCTGTTCTATGTTACAAAAGTTTTGATTCTCAGTTAAAACTAAGAGCAATTACTAAATAAGTATGCCTCATAAAAATGAAAACCCCTCAGTTTACCAAGTAACTTCCTCTTAACAGTTGCCTGTTCTGGAGCCTTTTGTGGAGTCACAAAAATTAAAACTCACTTAAAGTGCGCTTAAATTTAAAAAATTTCTTCCCAATGTCTAACCTGAATCTCCCCTATTCAAGTTTTAAAACGTTTCCCCCTGTCCTCTCACTACACACCTGTGTAAAAAGCTCTACCTCAGCTTTCTTGTAGGCCCCCTTCAGATACTGGAAGGTTGCTGTAAGGTCACCCCAGAGCCTCCTCTTCTCCAGGCTGAACAACCCCAACTTCCTCAGCCTGGCTTCATAGGCGAGGTGCTCCAGCCCTCTGATCATTTTTAGTGGCTCTTCTCCTGACATGTTCCAGCAGCTCTGTGTCCTTCTTATGTTGGGGACTCTGGAACTGGGATCAGTACTCCAGGTGGGATCTCACAAGAGCAGAGTAGAGAGGGAGAATCACCTCCCTCGTCCAGCTCTCTGTGCTTCTTTTGATGCATCCCAGGACACAGTTGGTTTGCTGAGCTGCAACTGCACATTTACCTATATTCATGCATGGGATTGCCTTGACCCAGTAGCAGAATCTTGC
Source organism: Heliangelus exortis (assembly GCF_036169615.1). NCBI lineage: Eukaryota > Metazoa > Chordata > Aves > Apodiformes > Trochilidae > Heliangelus > Heliangelus exortis. The sequence goes on from NC_092454.1 coordinate 32,672,517, forward strand.
ACTTGACCTTGTTGAACCTCATGCAGTTTGCATGAGGTTTTCACAAGTCCACTTCTCAAGCCTGTGTAGGTCCCTCTGGATGGCATCCCTTCCCTCCAGTGTGTTGACTTGGTGTCACCAGCAAACTTGCTAAGGGGGCACTCAATTCCCCTGTCCATGTTTCCAACAAGGATGTTAAACAGCACTGGTCCAAGCACCAACCCTTGAGGAACACCACTTGTCACACATCCCCAGTTGGACACTGAGCCATTGGTTGCAGCTCTTTGGGTGTGACCACCCAGCCAGTTCCTTATCCAATGAGTGGTCCACCCATTGCATCCATATCATTCCAGTTTAGAGATCAGAATGTCATGCAGGACAGTGTCAAATGCCTTGCACAGGTCCATATAGATGACATCTGTTGCTCTGCCTTTGTCCACTGAGGCTGTGACCCCATTGCAAAAGGCCACCAAATTAGTCAGGCAAGACTTGTCCTTAGTGAAACTGTGTTGGCTGTCACCAGTCACCCCTTTGTTATCTGCTTGCCTTAGCAGAGCCTTCAGGAGGAAAATTATGAAAGACAAGTATGAAATTATGAAATTGTCTTTAAAATTATGACCTGGGAATGCAGGATTTGGGTTTTGCCTAATAATGAACAAGAGATCCTTTTGCCCAGAACTTGTCTACACTTAGATTTTTATGGATCCCATTCTCCTCTGCTGAGATACTTCTCCACACCTCTCTCTTTTTTTCCACAGCATCAGTTGCTTTTAGTATTTGCATACCTTTGTCTCTTAGCGCCCAGCTACAGTTCCTGTTGGTATATTTGGCTCAGATTCACTTGTCTGGTTTTCTCTCCAAAACTCACATTCAATATTTCTTCATATTTACATTTTTTAAAAAACAAACACTTTTGTTGTTATTCTCCCCATTTGTTTTATTTCATTTGTTGAAATAAAGGTGGCGTAGTACTTATCTGAAGAAAGTATCCATAAAGATGATGAGATATGTTAGAATATACTGTAGGAATGTGAAAGTATTCAAGGGATTCAGGCGAATCCACCAGAAGTTAGGCCTTGTTCCAGTATATTTGGAGGGATTACCTCAAGTTCTATTCATACTTTCACCAAACCATAGGTTATCTTGAAAGTTCCTTGAAGTAAAATGATCCTTGGCAGAATGTATTTTTCTAAGACAACTTCAAGATTTTCTACTAGACTGAAGTTTCCCACGATGCGAATTTGCATACAGGTAAGTCAGTTAAGAGAGGGAAGATTTTGTTTTTACAACTTGAAGAGTTGTTAAATGTCTACTAAGCAGTTAATAACTTCCTTACTTACTTCTTTTTAGTAAGAATTTCATTTATTAGCATGGGTACTACACTTGTGAGGTCACACATTTGCCACAAGGTAGGGCAGGGTATGATATAATCTATTTTAAAAACATTTCCATTTTCTTGAGTGCTTTTTTTATGGAATAGATGTCTGCATGCTAGCGCATCTCTAATAGCTATAACTTTACTGTATTCTGTATTTTTTGGAAGAAAAGGAATTACATTAATGGGCAGTAGGACCAACATAACAGAACACCTTTTGGAACACCAAACACACATTTTCAAGGTTGAAAAAATATCTGCAGGGTGGACTAATTATTTGCAAAAACATCTCAGGAAATGTTGTTAGGACTGAACATGTTACAGTAAGAATCATCCAAATACAGTAAAAAAAAAAGCTTTTATCTTCTTTTGTTTGTGAAGTTTTCTCTTGTCTTCATAAAAGCAAATCTACAACCTCACATTTTTCTTGGAGATGGGAATTGAAGGTAACACAAAGATATTTAGGGCACAAATTCTATTGAACCTCTAGATCTGTTCTTCAGTTTGCTGTATTAAATTGGGAAGAGCCTAATCATCTGTCATTTGTCATTCCAATAAGGCAAATGGTCCCTAAGACCTTTTAATGCAAAAAAATGTTAAGATGTTTGATTTACAATAAATGATGTCTCTGAGATAAGAATATTATAATAATGACACGTGTGGGTAATGTGTCCATTAAAAGGCTTAAGAATTGCTAGAGGTCATACCAAGAATCATGTTTTTTCCTTATCTAGACAGCTTTGAAAGAGGGAGATTAAGAGATGAACTGAGATATCTGAGTTTAAATTATGAACATGCTTCACCTGCTACTTATTATTGAGAAAGTTATAGGAGAAAGAATCTATGTTATAGACTATAGGTTTTGGCATGGTTTTATCACAAATAAATTCGAAACTTTGGTTATTTGTTTCTTCTTTTAAAGGGGAAAACACTAATTTTGGTAATGCTCATACTAAGATAAATCAGTGGTTGCTTTAAACTATTTCTTATCTTTGTAAAAATTTCACTATAATATTTTACCATAAATAAAATACAAAATAATTAAAAGGGAATGTAAATTTATGGAGAAAGGAGGGTCGGGGGCAGGGACCAGGGGATCTGGCTTTCCCTTACATCTGTGGGAAACATGAGGTCTGTGTTCCAGGGGGCATGCATCCAAGAGAGAAATGGAAAATGTTAAAGTCCTGGAGGCCAAAGTAGCTCAGAGTTATTTTATCACTTTCTGAGACTTACTTCCATGGTTTTAGGGATCTTATGGCTTTTTTGGTATGTTTGGAAAAGAAGAGTTGTTATTCCTTCTCTAACCTGTGCAAATAATCATCAGCAACCTTGATCACTGCAAAGAACATAGTGTATTTCTTCAGTTGATAGACATCTGATGGTGATTAAAGTGTGTCTTTTTTTTACACTATTAATTTTTTCTGTATTTTTCTCTGGTCCCTCAGGAATCATTGTGGCACTTTTCCTCAGTTACTGTATATAGAATTTACCTTTGCCTGTAATCGAAGTTTTATATTAAAGAATGTCTACAGCCATTTCCTCAGGAAGTGTCCTGGAGTGGGTGGAGGTGAATGGACTTTTACCCAGTCAGTCCTTGTTTTTTTTATTCAGCCTTTACTCTTGGTACATCCCTCTTCCCTCCTTTGCCAGGTGGTGGCACTCTGGTTAGTGAAGCGCTTCGTATTTATAGCCAGTAGACAATCTGTCCTTTTCACAGAAGCATCTGTGCAGCAAGTTCCTGGCAAATTTGTTAAAATGGTACAGATTGCCTCATAAATTTGGTTGGGAAGAGAGTAATAACAGCTTTGTGTTGTGCTTCCAACAACAGCATTAAACTGCTTAATCTGGTGATAAAAGAACCAAACATCAGGAGAATGCATGGAATATAACTTTTAAACTTGTTTACAACCTACTGCAGAGATCAGCATTTAAAAAAAAATGCTACAGAGAGAACTTTTACTTATTTTAATGTTTAGGGCTTATTTTATGTTTCAAAGTTACTATGAGGTGTTAAACATTCTTAAAGAGAAAGGAAGAAGTTGTAATGCATCTAAATCACAGAGTCACTGGAAATGTTCAATGTGTGTAAAATCACTTCATGCAGTGACAGATGGAACTGTAGTATTTTACTGCTTTTTTAGGTACATGTCTAATACACAGCTCATGTAGTTTTTCATCTTTAAAAATCTAAAGCAATGACTTACGTCATTATAAAGATACGGGATGAAAGAGTGGTGTGTCAGACTGTATCTTGATAAGTAGGTTAAAGTGAATGTTTTCAGTGGTAGATCTCCTTTCACTATGGCACTGGCTATATCGTAAAGCAAAATATTTTCATAAACTTAAAAGAGAAGTATCTGAAGTATCCATATTCTCGAGACATTTGTGTACCTTAAAAACAACTTGCTATTCATGTTCATTGGTTTCTTGTTGGACAACATAAGGACTTACCACACCAGATGCAATAAATTGTAAGACTGCAAGTATAATAATTACAGCATGGAGCAGACTTTGCTGGCAGATACAAGAACATAGCAGTCTCTTTAATCATAGTGCTTCCCATAGTGTGGGTGGCCACAGGCTACAGACATTTCAGTCAATCCCTTCTCCATGCTGCAGTGGTTGTAAAACAGAGCTGAAGTAAACAGCATTCCAAAGACTTTCAGGGGGTTTTAATTTTGACAAAGTATAGCTTCCCTATGCCCCTCATTTTGATGCTCATTTCTGACAGCCATAGCCTTACAGGTCATGCTTCCTACCAAATCAGTTCGGCTTGAAGTTACACTATATAATGTAATATATATAGACTCTTCAAGTTGTTTTGCTTTGTTAAAATATGTTACTTTAAAACCTGAATGCTTAGTTTTTTTGGCAATAAGGAGTAACTTCTGCACTTGTATCAAGTGCTGTAATAAATTGTTTTTAAAATATTTCAGTCTTTGTTGTTTTCATTCTTCCCATTTTCTTTTGTTTGTTTTGTTTTGATTCTCAGTGTTGTTTTACCATTTCTCTAAAAAGTTACCCTATCACTCTAGCTACTACCATAGCACTTTTCCTCCAACCAAACTGAAGAAGAACTTTTATATCCTTACCTGGCAATCAGTTTTCCGGTAGGGAAGCTGATTTCACCTCCTTAATGTTTGACATGTACACATCTGGAATCTTGAGCTTCATTAAATAGTATTAAATGGCTAAACTTGGTGTCATGCAAATACTTACTCAGCACTTGCAGGCCTTTTTGGAGTATTTACAAGTCAGCTGCAGTGAGGACAGATATTGTAATTCTGTTGTATAAGCGTGCGAGCATGAAGGGAAAACATTTGTTAGAGGATTTTTTACATTCTATTTAAGCATATGTGGAAATAATTATGTAAATTAACTTGAGAGAAACAGGTTTCACTGGGTAACTGATAGCTGAAAGTCAATTTTCCTTTGAATCAAAACAGAAAGCAGTCATTAGACTGTTAAATGAGACGTGCACACTTTTAGATCTGACATCATTAATTAGAGCCCCGTGATTTAATGAACTCCTTGTGTGATATGGGAACTGTCAACTTCTAAATTACTTGTTAAAATTCCGTTTTGAGAACCAAGTCTGCTTGCTTTGCAATGTGTCCTGAGGGAGTAATGAGTGAGAAGGGCATTTTTTCAGGTCCTTTTGTGATTTGTGTTCCAGGTACCAAACTGGAAAGGGAAACAAGCTCCTCAGAGCTGCGGGCCCTGTTTATTCCTGTCGTTGGTGTGTATGTCCTGTGCATATGCAGAATGTGGGTCAGCGTGATTTCAGAACCATTGTTTAACATTGTTGTTCAGCTCCACCTGCTGTTGAAGAATGTGGGACTGTGCTGGGTACACACCCAGAGAAACTCACTTTGCTCAGCAATGCAAGTTTAAGATGTGACATATCTGCCTCTTAATCCTGTTAATATGCAGTTATGCATTTAGTAAGTTAAAAAGCAAGATTTGTAGGTATGGATAGTGTGTGTTGCTCCTGTGGAAGGGGGAGGAATGTAGTTAAAATTGGTATTGACCTGTGAAGCAAAGATGAGTAAGTAGTTGATACAGTGATAGTATGTATTCCAGAATTCAAATAGAATTCATTCTAAACCAATTTTAGAGATACAGGACAGAAAGATGATTGAAACTGCTTAGAGATAGCCATACAAGGGGCTCTTATTTAAAGTTGTGAAAGAATGAAGATGGGTTTTCATAAAAAACACATAGTCGATTTCTGATGCTTATTTTTCTAAAATTTCTAAAATTTTACTGAGTTTATTGTGTATTTTTGTTGTTGTTTCAGTTTTTTGAAAGTCAACTGGAGGAACTTTTTTGTCATTTCTAAGCTGTTGAAGATTATACTTTGAATTTGTTAGTTAGCCTTCTCAATCAATAGCCCCTTTGTGAATCAACTTTCTAAGCTGGGCCTTCTCTAGTTACCTCTAAATAACTGCATTGGTAGAATATAAGAGAATTTGCAGCATTTACTGCAAGTATTATCATATTCTTCTAATTAAAAAGAATACAGTAATATGAATTGGCTGAGGGAAAAACAGACTTCTTTTCTTTTTCAAATAGATAGTTCTTTAACAATACTAAAGTAACATGAATATAAATAGCTTCTTGGCTTCTGGGCCAAAATAAACAATACCTAAATATCTCAAAGAACAAAATGAGAATTAAGGATTCTGCTTTTTTGCCAGGTGGCTCTAGTAAAGAATAATGATTTGTTACTGACAAAGAAAAAGAAGAAAATTCTACTAGTGTTTGATATTTTTGGTCAACTTAATATAATTAGTGACCCAGCAGTTGTTGCACCACCATCATAGGTGCATTTTGTGCTTTTTGGTAAAAAGTTCAGTGAATGTTTTTGTCCCTTAAGACTTTTAACCACTTGATGCCTATGAAGTCTAAAACCAAGGGATTAAAAGTAATTTCTCCTGAATAAAATCCTGGGTAGGTTGATCTTTGGGTATTTGCAATTTGTACCAATCAGAAGTACGAAAACCTGACATTGGCCACATTTCATTTATTGAAAAAAGCTTAAGTTTGTTATTAGCTTTTTTCTGGAAACTACTGAGCTCAGATTTAAACCAGCAGCGAAACAATTTTATGATGCATCCACTGCTTCTAAACTTAAATTTATTCATCCCCACTTTTTTTTTTTTTTTTTTTTTTTTTTTTGTGTGTGTGTGTGTGTGTGTGTATTTAAGGATTTTTCCTGTGGGAAGCTTTTGCATTTTGGCCTTTGAAAATTGTAGGGGGAAGTGGGAAATTCTAACTCTCTGGGTAGTTAAACTAGACGGCTTGAAAAAAATAAAGAGAAAATATTTATATTTGACCGTGGTAAAGGTATTGAATTTCCTTTTGTAAGTTAGTGGAAATGTATGTTTTATTTCAGCAGCAAAAATCTCTCCTTTTTAAATATAGATTAATAGCACTTTATAGGTGGATGTTTCTTAAAGAGACAGGAGAAAGGAAAGAGAAGGAAATTTGAAATAGCTTTTCCTGTCTGAGCCCAAGGCTTGCCAGAATCACAATTCTTCAGCTCTTTTGTATGATTTCCAAGGGTTTTTTTAGTGATTTGCAGATGGAGCTTAGGCTTTGGAACACATCCATTAAGAAGTTGTGTGGTCTTAGCCACAGCAGTAGTGCAACATACTTTTCCTATACTAGTTTCACAGAAGTTAACTGAGCTTGAATTGGTGAGGGAAAAACAATGCAGCTTCTGTCTCCTATTCCTTCCCATTATTTTCTTTCCTGCATTTTGTTTGTAAAGTAGAATCAGGTTAATTTTGAATTGTACTGAAGTATGTGGCATTTTTCTTCCATTGTAAAGAAGCAGGTAGAATATGAACCTAGGCTTTATAACAAGCAACATTTATCAGCATGATTAATGTACTTCATAGCATACATTAGTTTCTAAAGAAAAAGTATATCTCTCTGAATGGAGTTTTTGAGTTTTTTTCAGTCCAGGTTTTCCTGGTCCTTCTGTGTACTTTTTTTTATTAAAAATCAAATTGCAATGGTGATTGTGAAAGAAAGAATAAGGAAACTGGCCTAAATAAGAGCATTTGAGCAGTTTTACTACAAACATTGACTGAGGTGAACATGCTTACATGCTCTGGGGACAGAACACAGTGAAGGGTTCTTTTATCAGGTGCATTGTGAAGAACTTCATCGAATTTGAGTTTCCTGTTAGGAACTATGTGAAAAGCAATCAAGTCTGTGCATCTGGCAACACTAATTTTGAGAAAGAATGACAGTATTCCTGGATATTTTTCTTAACTCTAAAACATTAATAACTTAATCTAGTAATTTATGTATAGACAAACTGTGTGGTGAAGTCAACACACTCGAGGGAAGGAGAGAAGGGATGCCATCCAGAGGGACCTACACAGGCTTGAGAAGTGGACTTGTGAAAACCTCATGCAAACTGCATGAGGTTCAACAAGGTCAAGTGCAAGATTCTGCAGCTGGGTCAAGGCAATCCCATGCATGAATACAGGTAAATGTGCAGTTGCAGCTCAGCAAACCAACTGTGTCCTGGGATGCATCAAAAGAAGCACAGAGAGCTGGACAAGGGAGGTGATTCTCCCTCTCTACTCTGCTCTTGTGAGATCCCACCTGGAGTACTGATCCCAGTTCCAGAGTCCCCAACATAAGAAGGACACAGAGCTGCTGGAACATGTCAGGAGAAGAGCCACTAAAAATGATCAGAGGGCTGGAGCACCTCGCCTATGAAGCCAGGCTGAGGAAGTTGGGGTTGTTCAGCCTGGAGAAGAGGAGGCTCTGGGGTGACCTTACAGCAACCTTCCAGTATCTGAAGGGGGCCTACAAGAAAGCTGAGGTAGAGCTTTTTACACAGGTGTGTAGTGAGAGGACAAGAGACAATGGTTTGAGGCTTGGAGATTCAGGTTAGACATTAGGAAGTAATTAATAAATTTTAGTTTAATTTAAGTGAGACACTGGAACAGGTTGCCAAAGGATGTTGTGGCTGCCCCCTCTCTGGAAGTGTTCAAGGCCAGGTTGACTGGGCCTGCAGCAACCTGATCTAGTGGGAGGTGACCCTGCCCAAGCAGGGGGTTGGAACTGGATGATCTTTAAGATCCTTTCCAAGCCAAACCATTCTATGATTCTATGATTTTCTGTAACTTGATCACATGCCTTAGTGGCAAGACTCCTATCTTTGTAAGAGTGTTTAGCAGAACAATTTGTTTACGATTGACTGGTCTTTCATGGTTATCAATGGGGATTTAGATGTGGGCAGATGTCAGGTTGTCATTCCAAGTGAATAAGGAGAAAAATTAGAAGCTCCAATAAATCCTTAACATGTAATTGTGGCCAACCGTTTTATTTAGTATGCTGGTATAGAATTTAGCTAATGAAAACCATCCCATGAATGTATGTATCCATAAGCCATGCCAAAACAAAAAAAAAATTCTTGACAGTAAATGTCAGAAAGAAATGTAAGAAGAAAATCCCTCCCTACTCTGTACTTGGGCACTTTGGCCATCATCCAGTGAACTACTGGAGAATATTCTGAGCTTTCTTAAAGTTAAGTTGAAACTGAAGTAATTCCTTTGTGCAAAACCTCTGAGTGATTACTGGAATAGGCTCAGTTTGGTAAAGTGAAGGGTTGCGTTGACTAGCTAATCATTGAATATGTGTGGTTAAATGCATTTCAAATAGAGAAAACATTATACTATACATACAATTTTAAAGCAGACACTGGATATTTTAATTGTGTTATTGATGATAAGTAGTTAAAGATTTTTTTAATAGCTTGTAAAACACATTCTTGTACCCAGATAATAAAGTTGTTGACAATATGCGCCGTCTGATTTCTCATTGTTTATACACAGATTTTTATAAAATGTTGAGAAAAAAGTTGGTTAGACTAAAGCAGTAGTTTGAAAGCAACATTATTCTTAAATCTGTATGCTGTTCTACTTCCTTAATTTCCTCTATATTTTGGGTTTGGTTTGTGGAAAACTAATTTTCCATCTTTTCTGGAAACTAAGGAGCAAGTCAGGAAGAGATCTTGTAAACAAAATTAAAGCTCACACAATTTGTTATGTTTGGATAAGTGTGTGGAAATAATATGAATTGTGTTATGTCAGGGAATTGTGTTATGTCTCAGAATTGCCTTCATAAACAGTTGGTGTTGAGACAGACTCTAAATGAGTATGCTGTCTTGTTACAGACTTAGCCACTATGATTCTCCAGAAACAGCCATTTATTCCAAGTAAAAAGGTTCTAAAAATACAAGACTTGATGGCATTTTGTTGCTGACTCTACTTAAATAATTTTGGAAGTTATTTAGAATGTTAGAATACTAGTTATTTAAAGAAAGAATTACTTTTTAAAAACTATGTTATATATGTAATATATGTAATTTTGTATATAGCATAATATAAAATATGCAATATGTAATATGTAACTAGAAATATATTTTTAATAATTGTTTGGAATAACATTACCTAATTTCTCATTAATATTGTAACTGATTACATAGTTTTGAAATAGTTTTTAAATCTAGGTTGAAAATTGAATTTGATCTCATCTTCTATCTTCTAGACGTTTGTTGAAAGCCATGGGCTATCTGATTGTTCAAGGAACTCCCAAGAACAGAATTGTTGTACAGATACTTGAAATCACTGCCATACAAGAAATACTCATTCCAAAATCTGATAAAATACAAAGAGGAAATAGCACTTCTAATGCATCCTCTGAATAAGATGTAGCTTTTTCTTATACTTGCTTTTCTTTTTTGTCTTAGAGCTGAGGAAATCTGGTTCCCATTGGAACAGATGGAAAGGTCAGAAATAAGCCTAATACTTGACCAGATTTTAGAAATTTACTCTTGGGTATCTATGAATGGATTCCAACAAATTCACATTGATCATAATTTTCAGCAAAGTATCATTAATAATCTCTTCTCAAGAAATTAAGGGCACTTTGTGTTTCAAGGAGAATATACTAAAGGGAAATTTCCTTTAGTATAAATTATAGATCCTTCTGTTCCGTCCTTCTCCACTTGTTGCTTTGACTGGCTTGTCCAGGTTGGCAAAAAGAGGTCAGTAGTGTCACTGGGAAGTTATAATCAGTATCAGGCTCGAATAGCTCACCCCAGTGAAACTATTTATCATCTCTCTCCAAAGCATGCTGCCCTTGCAGTGTGTAGATTTACACATATGCTTCTGAGGACATTCAGAATCATAAGTACTTTGAAGAAAGTGTGTTGAGAAGTTTCCAGATACAAATAGGTTTATCTGGTTTCCTAGAATATCTTTGAAATTGTGTCATAAATTCCAGGACAGTTGCTATACCAATATAGCTACTAGCATAAAACTTGCCATGTGGTCCTGTAATAAAAATCAGGTGCTATTTCTGTGTTGATATCTAATTTGAAACACCTTTAGCTCAGGCTTCTATATTCTTCCCCACCATGAGCAGGAAGATAGTTCCTCTTAGAGAAAGAAGGGAAAAAAGGCTTCTGAGCTTTTGAATCCCTGCTTAGTAAAGCCAGTATCAGATGGCTAAAGTGCCTCTTCCCCCTTTCTGAAACTGTGAGCACTAGCTAAGTTGGTATATGCCTACTGCTGTGCAGCTCAACTCAATGGAAGGGAAAATTTTGCTTCAAGAAAATAATTTCCAGACTTTCATAGGCACATGTGGTTCAAGATGTGGTTGTTTCTGAGCAACAAAGTTCATGGAAGAACTCAACAAATCCCTTGTAGCACATGGAAATCAGCTTTTATTACTTGCAGATCAGCTTTTATTACTTGCAGAGAATTATCAAATAATTTGGCTTAGTTTAATTGAAAAGTAGTATGTCAGAAATGTTTTTCGTTTGCTTAGTCTTCTTTATGTATATTTGGGTGGTGACTAGGAAGCATAATGACTTGTTTTCTCCATTTGTATTCTCAGAAGTCTAGTTTCAAGACTGCTCTTATTCCTTCCACTTTCCCTGAGTGAAGTAATAAGGGACAGCTTCATAGCAGAATCTTTAAATCACAGGAGTAAATGTTAAAACAGGCCTCCTTCACTATAAAACCTGATAGATAAGATAAAATAAATTCTTCTGTGTCTTCATGCAAATACTCCTAGGATTATATGATTGTTAAAGATATTAGAAATCTCTGTGCTGCACTGGATTTTAAATTGACTTAGATAGAATATTACTCAGTATAAATTGCATCAGTCAAATACAGCTACTGGCAAGGTTGTTCAAGGAAGCTGGGTATTGTGAGGGCTTTATGAGAAGCCATTAATTCCATTTCAGGGTGAAGGGGATTATGTTGCCTTTAATACAAGGCCTGAAGGATGGATGTGTTCTCTTGCAAATAGTACAAAGGTGGTTTCTTCCTGCTTTCTGCTTTAAAAACTGAGGGAAATCAATAAAGAAATAATTTCTGGTATCACAGTATGCCTGATTGCTGTTATTTCTCAGAATCATTGCATCTTTATATTTTCTATTCTGAAAGCAGCACTTTTGTCAAAATCTGCCTTTTTTCTGGCTCGTAGAATATGGCCCTAGTGGACTAGACAGTGAATAGTAATTTACTGCCAGAAATACCTACCAATGATGTAGATCTGGAATTGTATACTTTGCTGGAATAGGCTAAGATTTATGACTGAGATCATCAGTACAAGAATGTATTTAGTATTGACAGCTTTCCCATTATGTTCATGTATACCTTCTACTAGATTTGAAATGAATCCTTAGAAGTCATTAGAATAAAATTAGCGATTTCTCTGACCTCAGGAATCCACACTGGCTAAATAATTTTTTTCCTCCGTAGTATTTTCTGGAACCATTGATTTCAAAGGTGAAAGGCCAAGTTCAGATCTAAGAAAAAAAAATGTTTTATACTGGCTCTCCAAGCTGGTTCTAGCAGAGTTTTGCAGTATGATGTGAAATAACTACTGATACAGTCTGTTTAGATCTGAGAATTACTGGAATTTAAACATTGTGAACTTTGAATCTTGAGGTGAAAACAGCAGTTTTCAATGCCAGTTACTTAAGAATTAGGCATTCCTGGCTTACACTGTACTTTCGGTAATCAAGTTAATGATCTGTAGGATGAAAGAGCATGGACAAATCTCTTAGGAAAATAATAATAATCTGATGATCTTTTTGTTCATGGTCAGTTTGTCTCTTTAGAGAGTATGTCTTGGAGTAGTTTCTAGTTATATCCTTCCATGTTCTGACTGGATCTTGCAGCAGTTGTTTGCCTTATCCAGTTTACCTGCTAAGAGGCAGAAAAAAAACATTGGAAAAACTTGTCTTTAATTGGAGCTACTGGGTATAAGCTTTATTTCTGGCCATTATACTATCCCTTCCACACTATTTGTGTACTTACACAGAAGTGTACTGTTAAAAGAGGATTATGTCATAGAACAGCTGAAAGCATGTTTTTCCAAGGGAAAATCACCTTGTGCAGGTAATAGAATCATGGAACGGTGTGGGTTGAAAGGGACTGTCAGCTGCACATGCACATTACTGGTTCTTGGCCAGTTTTTCATCTACAAATATCCCCAGGTCCTTCTCTGCAGGGCTGCTCTCCATCCATTCATTCAATAGTGTGCATAGATACTGGGGGTTGCCCTCATCTAGGTGTAGGACCTTGTGCTTGGCCTTGTTGAACTTCATGAGCTTCACACAGGCCCATGTCTCAGTCCAGTCAAGGTCACTCTTCCCTCCAGGGAATGAACAGCAACACATCTTGGTATCATCTGGGAAGCTGCTGAGGGTGTGCTTAATCCCACTCTCCCACTTAATCCTATTCCATTGATAAAGTTATTAAATGGTATTTGTCCCAGAGCAAACTCCTGAAGGACACCACTTGTTACTTTTTCCACTTGGACACTGAGATATTGACTGTAACTCTTTGGAATTCCTTATCCATCTAATAGTCTATTAAGTATATATAAGAATGAATTGTCAGTTTTTACTTTTCCTTCAGGCAGCTTTCTGCTAATACAGAAAGTATATTCTAGTATATACTAGTAAAATAATTATTACCTGTAGCCAGACCTATGTGCATTAAATAAGCTACATTTTCTAGAGAGAAGAGCTTTCTGGTCATGTTTTGGATTGGTGAAATCATTTAAACCTTACAAGATAAATGCTTTAAGTTATTGTTACAGAGTTTCTTATCTGTGTTGCACTTAGCTGTGTTTTAGGCTTTGTACTGGAAATAATAGCAACTGTAAAATGAAAAATATGGCAGCTGAATTCTAAATGCTTTTCACCTTTAACACATAGCAGCTTTATTTTATGCATTCCTAATACCTCCTTTCATCTTGACTACAGTATCTCTTCTCGTTTCCCTTGCCCCCTTCTGGCAGTTCGGAGGGGTTTTGTGTTAAAAAACTAAATGATCTGTAAAGTCCTAGCATGGATGTAGTAAAGTGCTCAGAAAAGGAAAACCAAACAAGCCACCAACCAGATAAAGAAAAAAAAAGCAGGGAAGTTTTGCAGGACATATGCAGACTGATGATGTGTAGTAATTTTGTCTTGTATTTTCCTCTGTTGGTTGATTAAAAATGACAGTTACAGAAGGATAGGGGGAAGCACTTTTGAAATTAGTCTTCATCTAGAAAGTGTTTCATTAGTTTTATCCCGAGGAAAGTTTTGGTTAGAGAGTGGGTCACTAGATAATGTGTTTTGTAGTGTTACTGTGAATATATGAGGTTTTAAGCTGCTTAGTCATTTAGTTGCTGTTAGCTGTCATATCAATATGTCAAATGCTTTTCAGAGCTTTTTATGGTCTGGTCACTGGTGAAGTAAACTGGTGAGCAAACTCAAACTTTGAATGAATTGTGTTCTTTTCAAGCCCCTTCCTTACTTCCTTATTTCAAACTGGCATCCTAAGTCTATTGTTGCTACCTCCTCCTTTATTTTGTTTTCAATTTGCAGTCTGATCCCTTATCTCATACTGCTTTGAAAACCATCCTATGCTGTAGGAGCTAGCTGCTTGTCTGAGCCCTTGACAGTGTTCTGAAAACAAATTTTAACTTGAAGAATTGTTGCAAAGAACAATAACATATATTGTTCCATATTAACAAATTGATTAAGGGATGTTTGAGGATTGTACAGTTTAATAGAATTTAGCCCTCACTTTTGATATATTTAGATGCTTTTAAATTTTGATAATCCATCTTTTAATATCTTTTTCTTAAGAATACAAATGTTTCATGTAAATGACTGCCTTGAAACTCAGCGCTGGCACAGCATTTTCCTTCCTCCTTAGTTTTGGGGAAGTCACTAGATGGCGGTAAAACCCTCTTGTTCAGTGAGGGTTTTGGTTTGGGGAAAGGGTTTGCAATGAAGGGGACAGGTGTTTAGGCATTTAGCTTAAGTCTGCAAAGTAGTAAAATAACCCTGGGAAAAAAATACAGTAAAGAAGGCGTCCCAAATGCTTGTTATTTACTCTGAATAGTAATCAGTTTTCTTAGAACTCTAGTTTGCCTTTACCTGATGATATTTTTTTTTCTCAAATTAATCAAATATGGAATACATCTAATTCCAGGAACTTTGGGCAGTTGCTTAGTGTTGTTCAACAAAAGAGTACATAATTATTTGGTTTGGATTTCTGAAAGCAAAAACCGAGCTAACTGATTTTTTAACTTTTTTAGTCAAATTTTTTTCATCAGATCCCTATTTTTAAGAGACTGCATAGAGTGAAACCTCCTAAGATGTTGGAAGTCACAAAACTTTCCTTTTCATTACATATTTTTGAAATGAAGCTTTTCAGTGTTTGCTAATCCTAACCTTCTGTTACAGAGGCTTTTATACTTATGCCATATGGAATAGGGAATAAAACCATTGTTATATCAGCATGTAGCAATACAAGACGGGAAGAAATCAGAGTCAGAGCTGATCATTTGATAAGCAGTATGAATCTACCTCTGCTGAGTTATGACAATGGGATGGGAAATCCTGATTTCACACAACAGTTTTCATAAATGAGTTCAGTTGGAAAGGTGCTGGGGTGTAAGATCTGTCCAAAAAACATCAGAGCTCTAGTATAGTGCTTAACAACTGGGAATATAAGAAAACAGAGTACTGTGTTCAAGTTCCCTCTGCTCCCCTGCAGAACCAGTGTATCAGATGTGTTAATCAGACTTTATCATCAAAGGATCCTTTTGATTTTTATATGATGCATTTAAAATGTTTTATTGCATTTAAAATGTGACTTAAAACATCCCAAGTGAAATTGATAGAGAACTAAATGTCTAACTAAAATTAAGCAAATTAAATTATTCAGACACTGAATCTTCTCAAAAATACCAGGGCCTCTTTGAGGAATGATAAGTGAAAGTATATGTTAACTTCATCCTTTCTCTTCCTGGTCATGATCAAGAATACAGGTGATCAAGAGTACAGGTGAGTTTTTTGCTGTGTAGCAACATGAGGGCTGCTATCCAGATTATATCAGACCAAAACCTACCTAAAGATCTGTCTGGTTTTGACACAAATGGCCTCCATGGTAAGTGAACTTACATTTGATTGTAGCAGCTGCAGCGCTTTCCTCATCATCGATGGGACTTGCCTGCTCGTCTGTGTTGATGGTGTAAAAAGGCCACAGCCAATCAAAAGATCTTACCCCACAGATAGTACCATAACAGTCAGTTCTTTTTACACAGCCTTTTGTAGCCTAATACTTTTTTTTTTTTTTTTTTTTTTTTGTCCTTTTGTTGACCTCTTGCAGAGTTTGCTGTGCCATCTCCTTTCTTCTTCTAAGTGGGAAAGTAATGAAGCTGAAACCAGTGCATTCGTATCGACTCTTGGCTACACATCAGCAGATTATTATTGTCATTTAGTTAAAGAGGTAACTTGTGCAATTTGGATTTTGTTAACAATAAATCACCACTTTATAAGCACATACATGGATCTGTCATTCTTATAGGGAGGATGAACTTAACTTTGTTTATCTTTTTTTACCTCTGTTACTTCTACAGCCTTTTAAGGGAAAAAATTAAGTAGGAGATCTTTGACAAATGAGAAGGCTTTTTTTTATTAGATTATAATATAATAGATGTTCAAAAAACCAAAATTCCTGTTGCTGCTTTGTTATAACAAAAAAAAAAAAATAAATTTGTCCTATCATTATTTTCCTTGTGAAGTTTAGAGTGTATAAATTATTTGATGTATTAAAACATAACTTTTGGGATATTTTCTTTGACTGTATGCACTGCATTTAAAATGGTAAACAAAGCTTAAAGCTTAGTAAATAATGTCTTTTTCATTTAATACATAAAAATAATAGCAATAATGTTTCATCAAATGTTGACCTAAATTGGGAAAGGATTTGCCACAGCTCTTGGAGTAGCAGAGCTAAAGTAATTAACTTTTCAGTTTTTAAATGTGGAAAGCACATAATGGGTGTTAAAAAACATTTTTCAGCATATTTTATTGAGTGATCTGTGCAGCTTTGATTTAGGACCAATAATTAAAAAATTTAAAAATCAAACTGAGTGAACAGGGAAGTCTATGAGGCTCCACTTTATGTCAGTCACACAGAGAACCATGCAACTAATTTCCTCTGATCTGCAGCATGCATAATTTATTTAATTTTAACTTTTATCTTATTTTACTTTACTACTCACAGATGGTCCACTCATTAGAAATGGAACTCAAAGGATATCAGTTCAATGGACTTAACATTAGAGGGAGGTAGGTCTTACCTAAATTTTTTTTTTTTTTTTTTTTTTTTGATCATTACAGTTCAGTAAGGACCTTTTGCAGTCTTGGCTAGCTTAGGTTCAGTTGGAAAGTCTGGAATATAAATGTAGATATTTTCAGATGTGGAGAAGCTTGTAAGTTGGGCTTCACATAATAGTTTATACTGGAGAGTCATAGAGTGGTTTGGAAGTGACCTTCGAATATCATCTAGTCCAAACCCCCTGCTGCAGGCAGGGACATGTTTCACCAGATCAGGTTGGTCAAAGCCCTATCCAACCTCACCTTGAACTCCTCCAGGGACATCCACCACTGTAGGCAACTTGTTCCACTGTCTACCACTCTCACAGTGAAGAAATTCTTCTTTGTATCTTACCTAATTCTACTCTCTTTCAGTTTAAAACATGCCAGTTCATGTCCAATTTTTCCTCAGCCAACACCCCCAGGTCCTTCTCTTCAGTGCTGGTCTCAACCCTGCCACAGCCCCAGTTTGTACTGATAGCCATGACCCAGGTGCAGGACCTTGCACTTGGTCTTGTTCAACCTCCTGAATTTCATAATCAGAATGTTGAATGCTATATGCATATTTATAACCAAAATAAAGTTAGCTGGCAGTTACTGTAGGTGAGTATGAGTGATAGTTTAATATGACAGAATAGTACTTACTTTGCACATTATTAACTATGAGATTTGTCCATGCTTATTTAAAAACCTCTAATTTTCCTTCCATTAGTTCCTTGATCGGGTACTGAACAGTACTGTGGCTGTGTGCAGTACTGTGTACACTAATCTAAGTGTACCCAAGCACATATTTCCATCCTGTAACTGCTTCTTTGGCTTTGTTTTCTAAAGATGATGAAAACTGCCTTTGCACGTTGTTCCTTCTGAAGTTAAGAGTAAAATAAAATGCTAAAGTTTGCTAATCCCGGATAAGGCATTAGAAACAGAATTTTGTAAAGAAGGATGGTTTATAGAGTGTCAGGTCTATGAACTTCACATCTATCTCTCAAAAACCACACACAATAAGTATCAGCCCACTAGAGTTACCGTTTCCACAGAAACACTTCCCATAGCAAAACTGCTTCTCTATTTATTTCAGTGTAAGAAACTTTTAAACACATTGTTGGTTAGATACAGACAAATCTTGGAAAACGTGTCATGTTTTATGTCTCTCTCTATGGAAACCACAATGATATCCTCTGTCCACAGATCATAGCACTTCTGCCACTACATGTGCCAGCGACCATTAAGCCACATGTTTGGGTGTAGCTTTAATACCTGCAAGGCTACAAAGTTTTGCTCTATCTTATCCTGTAGTGTAATTCCTGTCGCAGCTCTTTATA
Source organism: Heliangelus exortis (assembly GCF_036169615.1). Taxonomy (NCBI): domain Eukaryota; kingdom Metazoa; phylum Chordata; class Aves; order Apodiformes; family Trochilidae; genus Heliangelus; species Heliangelus exortis. The sequence goes on from NC_092454.1 coordinate 32,690,905, forward strand.
GACTGTATTGGTAGCTTGTGAAAGGAAACTGCTTTGGGTTCTTGGAAAGAACACACCCCTTTTAGTGAACAAAGCAATCCAGAGAAACTTGGAGCAACTCAAGGAAGCCTTTTCTAAAGAACCTAGCACTTTTTAATTTGCTGGTATTTAATTTTAAGTATTTCAGGGTTCTTGGTCTTCATAAATGTCTCCCTGTCAAAATTGCATCTGCAATTTCATATGCAAGAAACTATTATATATACCCACGGAAAATTGGCATTTCTTTTTTGCAAATGTTATATATTATATGCCATTTTCCTTTATGTTTATGCTCCAGGTTGCATTGTCTTTAATAATTTCCAAGTGTGTAGTGTTAGTGAGCAGGTCAAGTGAGTGATTTGCATATTAAGCTCCAGAAGTGTGATATATTTCTTCAGCTGTAGACCCGTAAGAGAAACATTTTTCAACTGAGCACTTGAAGACAGCAATATTTATATATATTCATATTTCCTTCATAGCAGTTGTCATGGTGAGAGGACAGAGGTCAAGAAAATAACAGGAAGCCTTAAAGCCAGCTAGATGGGCTCCTGTGAGGGTCTAGCAAACCTGCATGGGAGCTGGGAATCTGTAGTCTTCCTAACCTGCACTTCACTGACCCTGGGGAAATAAAAGTATTCTCAGGTAGGAAGGGTGTTACTACTGAGTGGACAGAACTGGCTGCTCTTCAGAATTGGATTGATACCCATCATGTGGTTTGCCTTGAGCACTAAAATACCAACATTTTTTCTCCTTAAGATTCCTCAGAGAATATGTAATGACATTTAAACAGTTACTCCAATAAATACTTTTCCTGCATCTCTTACACTTATCATTCTGTAACCTTCTTTTACCTTGTCAGTTAGAAATTAAGTCTTGACTTTTCTGAAATATAAACTGTATTTACTTTTCCCTCAGAGTTTCAGCCCATCGGGTGAATGCTGTGTCCCGTTTCTGTCTCCCTCTCATTACTTTGCCTGATGTAGCTCCATTGCTGGAAACTCTCCTTCTTTACCATGGAGATGCATCAGAAGAAATTCTTAGTTCAGAGTTTCTGGAGGCTGTGAATGAGGCCTTTTTAAAGTAAGTAGCATGATCTGTATTATTCTTATGCTCTTTTCATAAAGATTTTTAATGCAAATGTCTTTTCTCTCAGTTTGTGTGCTGAATGCACTGTACATCTCCTGCATTGGAGTAAAATATTTCTCTTTCATCTGAACAGCAGAGCTTGGATTGCTGGCCAAACCAGAATTTTAAATTGCTGATGCACAAATTGTGGCATAAGACCTTTAAATATTGGCTGGAACTTTATTTCACTTTTTTCTAAAATGGAGGTTAAAATCTTCAATAGATTTTTCAGTTTTCATACAAATGCTATTTACTTGTCATATAAATGTATCAACGTTACCAACTTGACATTTTGAGAGCCATTTTTACTTTTCTGGGTACAAGATAGATCCTGTGTTTGATTGGTTCCATACTTTTTCTTCTTTTGGTTTGTTTGTCTGTGTGTGTGTTTGTGTGTGAAATTGATTCTCAAGATTTTAATTTCTCCTGCTTTTCAACAGATCATTTTTAATTAGTCTGACAGGAGCAATTTGTGAAATACAACGTTCCTTGTTTTGCTGCCACTAAAATCAGTTTTGATAAAATCAGTCTGTGAATGAAAACCAGATGAGTGAAACTGAACATCAGCAAGATTGGCTGTGCCAAGGAAGGAGAGACGTCAGCGAAACCAGAGTCTGCTTTTAGTTGAGAGCTGCTTTACTCAAGTTTTAGCTGAGACACTGTATTAAAACCAGGTCTTCTCAGTGCAAGAAATGTTCTGTGTGAACACTTTATCTCAGTTATCCATTTGTCTCCTTTTTAATCAAAGTGCTAATTGCTTCCCCTGTACACCACATTATAATTTGTGAGATGTTCCAGTGGATTGTTATATTGTTCCATTGAGGGCTCCAGCAAAAATAAATAATTAATGGAAAAACACAGTTACGAGTTTGTACAAATGTTACTAGAAGCAGGAAAAAACAAGTAAAAAGGGAATACGAGGGTCTTCAGTGAGAGCTACGTCCCAAAAAAGAGAGAGCTCTATCTCACTTGTCACCTTCTGTGGCTTCAAACTGAATGTGTCCCATGAACAGTAAGTAATGCAGTTTGGAAAACTTTCAGAGGAAGTTCACTGATATAGCAGGGATGGCTATACTGATGTCAGTGCCCCAATGGTCATGGCATACTTTTGCTACTTCTTCATGTGAACCTGCATCCTTTAGATGGTCATGAATTACTCTTCTGACTGACGTAAACGTCCCTTTACTTTTGAGCTACTTTTTTATTACAAAGAGCAAAAAAATTCAGTTCATGTGGCTCTTGACTAAGTTACTCTTGCAGTGCCCTTGACAAAATGGTATCAATTTGCTGTGAGCTGATAAAGGCCTATACATGCTTTGCATAGTAAACTCCTGGCGTGTCACTCAAGGTCAGGTGATCTTAACATGAGTGTGCTTCTGTATTTTTCCTTCCACTTTAACAATGAATTTTGTGTTCCCTAACTCCACTGTTGTGCTCCAAACACTTGATTTCCTTCTGAACAGGAGTGAAGCCTGTTCCACAAAACAGGCTTACTAAGTACTGAGATTTAAAGTGCTCCACAGTATTCACCTTTGTCCCCATGGGACCATCTGCAAGTTCAGTACAGAAGGTTAATGCATACAGTTTACCTCCTATATGGTTTTTAAATCTCAGTGTTTAAATGGCCCCATGAAAGCTTATTAGGTGTCTTTTCCTGGCATAGTAATGCCTTCCATGTACCACAAAAGCAACAGAAAAGAGGATTGTGGCAAAATTAAGTAATCTCAATTTACTCTGATGTGCATGTGTGCTTTCATAGTGATAAGTAAAAAGCATCTTGAAATGGCACATTGCTTTAAAATTTTTAAATTCTACATACTTAAATGTATTTCTTGTCTACAGATGTGCACTTTTAAGATAAACTGCTGCATAATTTTTAATAGGAAAATACGAGTTTTCAGTGGAAATAAAAATTCTGAAAGCTGATATTTAAACAAATGTATGGTAAAATACATACATTGAAAATAGATCCTAAAATGGTGTTACGTCTTCCTTTCTGCCAGTTCTTTTTTATCAGTAGCTTTATTTTGCCTGTGCTGTCCAGCCTAATTTTAGAAGTTTTAATCTTAAATTCATTCAAAACCAAGACATATTTCTTGTTGTTTATGTATTTTTGCTTTTGTTTAGGTTTAAAACCTTTATTTTTGCATCCATCATGATTGCTGCACAAATATTCCAATATGATTTGTGCTATATCTCTTCTTGGGTAGTTACCTCAGTATATTTAGATTTGTGCTGATCCAAACATTAAGGTCTCAAAATGAACTGTGCCTTTTATTTCCTGCCAATACAATACTATACTTCAATTGAGAGATAGCTGAAAAATTCAGGTGATGATATAATTGCATTCTTAACTGTTTATCTTTTAAAAGTCCCCTGTCATTGTTGGTGGGCTGAACACTCTACCTTATTTTTGGTGGGTTTTTTTTTTTATTTTTCTGCAAAGACAAATAATGCTTTGATTTAGGCAGTGACAAAATTACCCAGGAGCTTCCTGCTTGTCTATCAGCTGCTGACACTTTGTGTAGGTGGGTGGGCAGAAAGCATTTGGGTCTGAAAGAGCAGAACTGTGGGGCAGAACCTTACTCAAGACAGGAAGGGAACTCCATTCTCAAATCTTCTGTTTCCATCTGCTGGGATCCATCATAATGGTGTCTTAAGGTTTTAAAGACATTTGGTAAGGTTTCATTTGTCCGTGATGGTAATTCCCTGTTATGCAGAGTACTGTAAACAAGATTTTCTTTCTGTTTCTGAAGGTTGATCTTTTTTGTCCTTTTTTTCCCCCAGTCTGATTTTCTTTTTAATTAAAAAAGGTACATTCTTGTCTTCCTTCCAGTTTCTTGGAGAAAACCCTTATTTTTCTCTCTAAACTAGGAAGAAGATCTCCCTCTCTGAATCTTCCATCTTCAGCCTTTGGCTTCGTCACTTGCCAAGCCTGGAAAAAGCTACACTTTGTCTTTTAGACCAGTTGGTTTCTGCTCAGTTGAGTTCACTGGAAGAAGTGGCTTCTGTCATAAAAGACTCGTTACTGGTATGTGAAACATGTAGTATGTTTGGTACATCTCTTTTGTGCTTCAGAAGTGAATGAGAGTTTCCAAACACCTCAGTATCTTTGAAGCAAATGCCTGTCATGTGGCATACAATTTGCTAAGGCAAAGGTAAATCTTGAGTCATACAAATGTCATAAATTTCTTTTAGTTTTTACACTGAATTTGTGAAAGAGAGAAAAAAAATTCATTCATTGCTGAAGAGTGAATGAAGAGGTGAGAATCTGACTGGTGGTGGTGCCGAGTACTGCCTCAATATTGAAATATATATTGAAAAATTATAAACACTGGCCAGAGAGTATTTGAATGTGGTTTTACTTCCATCCCTGTACCTTGGGAGTTCAGCAGCTTAAACAACTGAAACTCCTTGTAAATTACTACTCGGTTAGTTGGTTTGTTTTGCACACCTGAACAAAATTCTTAATACAAAACATTTGCTAACCTGTAATTAAAGTTTGTTTTTCAATGCAGTGCGCCAAAAAACTTTCCTATGAGAAAGCATGACACTATATATTTTCTAAAATATTGAGCTAATTTGCAATGCTAAATGTCAATTTGTTAATTACAATGTGAAACAACGCGTGATATATAATTAAAATCTGTATTACATTAAATGGATAGAACTAAAAAATGGCACATGGTATCTTATTTTCAGCCTATGAAAACACTTACAGAGTATCTGCCTTAGAAAGGAAAAGCACAATACCTTTATACTTTCTTCTTTTTTAACTGAATCAGCAAATTTCTGCTTTAGGGATCCATTATAATATTTGCAAATCTTGTAAGGGCTTGTCATCACCAGCACTTCACATGTCATCTGGGGATCTAGGCATTCCAGAAGGCAAGGCTATACACAAAGTCTGTGCCTAATTTTACTTTATCAGATAAATTGTGATTTTAATACAATATATGGTACCACACATGGCTAAGGAAAAAATAAAAGCATCTAGGTTATATAGATAAATAAATAAAATCTTTGTTTAAAACTATGCTTAGTGTTACATGTTAGGAATGTCCATATTTACCTTGTGTTTAGATTCTGATCCTTGAAAAGAATTTCAATATAAGAGGGAAGGTGCATAAATGGGACATGGAATACCTATTTGTGAGAACAGGATGGGAAGAGTCAGAGAGGTGATATAAATCAAAAGTAATATAACAATAATTGTGTCCTACTGGATTAGTTAGGAGTCTGAATCCAATTGTTATTAGTTTATCCTGCCTGAAAAACATCTGACTATTTATTTAGGAATATGGGTATGCTTTTTCTGGCAGTTGGATTATGGTATTTGTAGGATGTGACCTCACTTTGCTTTGTGGATGGATACAGAAATATAAAATTGAACCATGAGACAAAGCCTGATTTAAAATTTTTTTCTGTTTGGAAGAAAATCTCTGGAGTATCAATAGGCAGAAGTTTGCTAGTGATTTGGTTATGGTATATGCTAAGAAGATTTCGGTAAGCTCTTTCATAATTTCAGTATCAGAGCCATTTATGTAAAAAAATACGTTGAAATGGCAACCAAACTGTACCTAACCCTCATGGAGATCTATGGCACCCAGGTAGCTGTAAACCACCATACTTCTATCATGAAAGAAACTTGATAATACAATATCCCTATGTGTTAATTCAGAAAGTTATTGTAGTATGATGGTGCACTAGCTTGTGTTTTTTATGGTATGCTATCGGTTTTGTAGACTTGGGGCTAGTCTGTAATTAATATTGGGAATTATTATGAAGTAATAAAAACAAATCAAGTGAACATGAGAAAGAACTTCTTTGGTTTGAGGATAAAGTACTGGAACAGGCTGCTGAGAGGGGTGGTGGAGTTTCCATCTCTGGATGGGTCTTGAAAGTCTCCAGTGAAGGAGACTTCCCAACCTCTCTGTTCCAGTGTTCCGTCACCCTCACAGTAAAAAAGTTCTTCCTCATGTTGACGTGTTCCTGTGTTCCATTTTAGTTCCATAGCCCTTCATTCTATCACAGGGCACCTCTGAAAAGAGACTGGCCCCTTCTTCTTGGCACCTACCCTTCAGATATTTATAAACATTAATAAGATTCCCTCTCAGTCTTCTGTTCTCCCTGCTAAGCACCCATAGGTCTCTCAGCCTTTCCTCATATGGCAGGTGTTCCAGTCCCCTGATCATCCTCATGGCCCTCCACTGGACTCTATCTCTAGCATATCCCTGTCTTGCTTGAACTGGGGGGACCAGCACTGGACACAATACTCCAGATGTGGTCACTCTAGGGTGGAGTAGAGGGAGAGGAGAACTGTCCCCAACCTGCTGGCCACGCTCTTCTTAATGCATCCCAGGATACCATTGACCTTCTTGACAGCAAGAGCACCTTGCTGTCCCACAGATAACTTGTTGTCCACCAGTATTCCAAGGCCCTTCTCATTGGAGCTGCTTTGCAGAAGGTTAATGAAATGAACAAGGGAGAAAGGTGGAAGGCTAGAGAGAATAAATTATAAGTTTTTTCCATGTTGTGATACATTCTCGATACATTGCAGTTGGTTCCCTCAGTATTGCAGAAACACAGATGTGTGAAATAAAATAGTGTAGTAGTTTCTTAAAGGAAAAGGTGCTTAATTGTAGGTGTGTTTTTTCCAATTACTTGCATGGGAGCCTGGAAGTCAAAAGAACTGATATTTGCAGTGTTGCTACCTCAAATCTGTTGTGAGATCTTGGGCACAGTTTATTCCGCTGTCTTTGCTCTTGCTCGTGGTTGTTAGAAAGCATTCTATGATGTGGATAAAACACAGTGAAAATTATTAGTCTGTTCAGCTTTGTGCCATTTACTTTCATGTAAATACATGTAGATACAAATGTATGTTTTCTTTTTTCTTTATTCAGTTCTGGATTTTTAATTACAAAATAGTAATGTTAATACTGATGCAGAAGTAATGTAGTTCTATAAGGTTTCTAATACTTTATGTTACAATATTTTTTTTCTAGTTTGTTTCTTTAAAAAATTCACAGAGTATTTGTGTGGGTTTTTTCTGAAGAGGTACACATTCTTAAAATGAGTAACTGTGGTACCACAGCTGCAGCTCCTGTTCCCTGTGTCTGGATCTTTTTGGTTTAGTGTATGTTGTGCTCTGTGTATTGTGTGTGTTTTAAAGGTGATGGAACAAGCTGCTGGTAGACAGCATGTCAGGATTTCTGAGCTTTCTGTAAAAAATAGAGCATTGTCAAAGATAAGATTATTAAAATGTAAAATGCATTCTGTTAAAAAAAAATAATTGTAAACAACATGAAAAACCTATGAGAATCCCTCCTGGAACTGGTAAGCCCTCCTGAACTACAGAATTGTTGCTGGTCACAGCAGAACTGTGATGCCTGCTTTAGTCCTGCTACTCAACAGGGACATCTGCATATTGCCTTGGAGGCTTTGGTGCTATGGTAACATTCTTACATTGAGTACATGCAGATTAATTCCATCCAGTCCTCTGATCAAAATCTCAAAGAATTGGATAATAGTGGTGGCATTTGGGTTTTTTTGTTTGTTCCTTTTCCCCTTCAAATACCAGTCATGAGGTTCATACTGATTTCAGCAGTATAGATTAAATACTAGGAACTATAAACTGTGGTTTCTTGTAGTGAATACTGTGCATTGCTGCTCTCTGGCTGGAGAGGCTGAAGAGTTTTTCACTGCTGCACACAGCACTTTCGATTTTGGTCTTGTTCAAAATAAGCAATTTGAGCTTGGTACCTGTGGCCATGGGCTGATTGACCCTTTCTAGTTTATACTTGGCCTGTCTTAAGCAACAGTAGGTTGAAACATAATCACAAAAATGTGTGCAAAGGTAGGTAGAATATCTGAAAAGACAGTGGAGAAATGCCTGAATTCAACCATCTAGTCCAGAGGACTGTAAAAGATGCTTCTCACGCTCTGCTGCTGTCACAGAAGTGCAGAATGGTTGGGGTTTGCAGGTGCCTCTGGGGGTCGTCTAGTCCCATTTTTCCTTTAAAATAAAAGAGACGAATATGCCTCTTTTCTTGCCTCATCTAGGCCGTTTGTTTGGTTTTTTTTTTACCTCCCTCCGCCAGTGGAAGTTTGGAGACAGCCTTGCAGCAGCAAGCTGTGCGCTGTTCCTCACACTTCCAAAGCAGCGGCTGTGGATGCTCTCCATCACTAGATGGCACACGCTCGACAGCGCAACGTGGCCACAGCCGTGTGGCAAAGGGGAAGTGTAAAACGTGAAAATGAGGTGCGACCTCACGTTGCCAGTATGGTAAAGACAGCCGTGAGAAACAAGGAGTTTTTCTGGACTGTTTGTATTAAAGAGTCTCTGTTCTCTGCAGTTACCATGTGCGGATCATACAGAGTCCTCATTCCGCCAGTGTGCAAGGAAAAAGAAAAAAATTCTATTCTTCTTGATACTTTTTAGGTTGAAACAAATGCACAAAAATTTTCTTTGGAACAGTGCATCAGGCACACAAAGATGCTACAATAAATGCCATTGACAGACAGTATTCATTTCGTGCATCTTGAAGTTTATAGAATCCATTCATTAAGCATGCATTACACTAGATTGTTCAAGATCTATATTCTCATAAAATCATCAGGTGCTAACTTTAGAAACACAGATCATGAGTTTATTTTTTAACTTAGACAAATATACTTTGGCAAATGTCCTAAGTAGCTATTTATTCTTTTTGATCTTTCAAAGCCAAATAAATCTGAGAATTTAAGAATAAAGGGTTAGAAAGTAGTATCTTTACTAGTGCATGTTTAATATAATAACTTTCTTAAAACTTTTGCATGCTAGCATAATAAAAAACCTCACTAGTTTTAGAAAATACATTTTTTTCACTGAGATATTTACCTTGTACTGGGAATTCTGAAATTCACAGAAGATAATACAGTGGAAAGTGTCTTGGACAAAAATGTGTGTGGTAGTATTAAAAGACAAAGTGATAAAAATAAATTTAATTTCTGGAATTTAATTTTGAAGGTGTAGCAAGAATCTCAAAAAACATGAAAAGGGGACTGTGAAGAGAAGAGAAAAGCTATTTTAAAATCTGTTCCTTTTCTCTTGCCTTCAAGTTATTGCATTCAACAACCTGTTCTTCCTATCTTCCACCTTTAATAGTTTATTAAATATTTTTAGGGATTGTTTTCATAAACAGCTTGGGAAATTGCAATTGGGTAATTGCATTCATCAGCTGCTTGGCCTGCTTGGTATTACTGTGCATCTCCTTCCATTACTTTGATGTAATTATTTTGAAGAATCTAATTCTGAAAATATGATGCTTTAGTAACAGTTGATCTGAGATTTAAATTTAATAATTGCAGTGTAATAGCAACCAGGACTGAAGCTGTAAAATTATACAGTGGCAGATGTTTGTGTTGTTTCTTGTTAATGACTAATTTTTTTCTTTTTTTTTTTAATCAATAGCCACAAGCAGCAAGTCATCCTGCCATTTTCAGAATTGTTAATGAAATTTTCAAGTAAGTTTTGAAATTACATGGGGCAGTATTTCAAATTACCAGTTTATACATTAAAACTTTCTTAATGTCCCTTAGTGTCCCTTTCTGTGCAATGTACTGCAAATAATGAAAAATGTTAAAATCTTAACTTTGCATAATAATTACACTACAGTTGAACACATTGTATTTTAGCAAAAAGAAAATTATATTATTTAATACTTCAGTAGATGTATGGTTGTACTGTGATTCTGAGGTGAAAATTGTAAATGCTAAGACTTGGCTTATGTCAGCATGAAGGTGGAAGTTAGCTAAAGCATTTGCATTTGCATTTACCATTGATAGCCATAATGGTATGTGCTCTCAATGGCATTAAACTATTGATCTGCATGTTAATAATGAGTTTGGGTTTGAGAGCTTCAAGATTATTTTGAAGCAGTAGTTGTTTACCACATGTGGTCTACTGGTCCTTTGTACTTAGGTTTCAGGGTCTTTTTCTCTTCATTTCACTTGACTTATTATTGTAACACTGGTTTTATGTAGGTCTGCTGCTGGAGTGATCAGTTTTACAGTTTCTGTACAAGAATAATGTTTTTAGTGACTGACATTCTCTGTTCATCAGGTGTTCCCCTTTTTAAGGGTTCCAAGGTGCACGGGGGGGGGGGGATACGTGGGGGGGGCATTTGTCTGTGTGCACGTTCAGGTTTGTGTTTAGGTTTGTGCTGGCACTGAGCCTTCACTGTAGAAGCTGCAGACCTCAATGTACTGCGAGAGTGGAACCCCTCAGCAGCTATGGCTAATAGTGTCAGTCCTTTCTGTGGCTATGGCCCAGGGCCTGGGCATTTTGTGAATACTTGAGACCAGTCACTTTCCCCAAGCAAAATGCACTTGAAAAATGATGTGGCTAAACAGACATGTCTGGAGACTGTATATTGTGATGATATAGGGAAACAAGATCGGTTTACGCTTCGTGGCTTATTAGGGGTCATGATGTGTAAAATATTTTCTAAAAATGATGTGAGACTACATAATTCTTTTGCACTCTTTCCATTTGGTAGACAATAGAAATGGATGAAATGCTGTTTCTCAGGTAACGCAGGACTTTTTCCAGCTGAGTATTTCCTAACTAAACTTTGAACTTGCATTAATGTTCCATGTCATCTTAGAAATTCATCATGTTTTCCTGTTGCTCAGCCTACATTTATGCTCCCTAGTTGGCTTTCCATTGTTTCTACTTACTATATTTGTTCCCCTTAATATAGTTTTAAATACTGTATTTCAGGTCCTCTTGGTATTAGGTGAAGCTGTATATGTTAGCTGGCTTTGGTAGGCCAATTTGTTTCTGCAACTTTGTTTTAGTTTTTGTTGTATTTCTCTGACATCTTTCCAACAATGATCAAGTGGTGTGCAGGCATTAAGATACTATGCCACATTTAGTCACATGTGGGATTTAAGAGAGCTGCTGATAAATAACTTGTACTTTCATTGCTTGGAAACTCTGTTATGTTTCTACAGCTGAAAGAAAACTTGGTTTGGAGGTTAATGTTCTTTTGGAAGCACAGTTCTAAGCATTGTGTCTCAGGGATAACTTTTCCTGCTATGTGCATGGTTTTTCTTGAGGTTGATTGTGCTAAATTGTTTTATCTCAGGGATATTAAATTGTTTTTGTTTCCCAAGTTAATGGTTATTTTGTTGCCATGCACAACAAGAAGGCCACATAGAAGGCCATACACCTAGGGTGTCTTGAGTTTCTACCTGCTATTTCTTGTGTTTATATTAGTGACGATATTTGCCTGTAGATTTGTGAAATTTCTTGCTTACAGTAATGTGTTCTTATCTTTTAGATCATTACAGGAAGAACAGAATAATTCTCTACTAAAAAATTGTAACTCAGTAGCAACTTACTTTGAACGTTTTTTCCTTGTTATGATTATATGTCTTTCAAATAAGAGAATGAAAATCATACTATGTTGCCCATGTATTCTTCTACTTCATTTGATCAAGATTATATTATGTCCTACAGAAGGCCAGTTAAAGCATTCCGCTTCCTGAACCTCCAGAGCAGACTTTATGATTTCACCATTGAAAGAACACTGGAATGCATTGGTCCCTAAATAAATATGCAGCAGTTACTTACCTCAAGTACACCTTTGATACACACTCATTTCTGGTTTTACTTCTGATTTATTGCTTAAAGATCACTGAGTCACAGTGACAGAACAGCAGCTGTACTATTTAGTTCAGTCTCCTTGTGTAGTTTTAAAAATATGTAACTTTTAAATTTGATCATCAACTTGTGTTTTAGTTTGGTTTTTTCTTTTGCCTGACTCCAGTAGGAATGTGACATTTAGCACTTTAAGTCAAAATTATTATTTTTTTTTTCTCCAGGTACCATATCCCAGGAGGCTGTACTAGATTTTATTCCCTCTCTAATTTGATATGGCTCATGGGATGCAGTCCCACAAAGCTTTATAGTGTGCTTAAATGTAGGCATGTGAATAGCTGCTCTGAAACCAGGCAGACTGTTCAAATGCCAAATTTGCCAATGGTTGTCTCTTTTTTAATTTTATACTTTTCCCCCTTATTGTTAGAATAAATTATGTGTGCCTGCATGTATATTTTATATATTTACTAAACTTAGTTTTTTTGTAGGAGTTGCAAATGCTTATTTTTAAAGTAAATATAAAATAAAATAAAATAAGCTATGCAATTAGTTTATATATTAGTTTCCACACTGGCATAATGAGCTTAGACAAAGCTTGAATCTACAGAATACAAAGAATGTACCTTTTTTTCCTAATTTCAGTTAACAGTGGTGTGATGGACAGACTGGTTTTCTGATCTGCTGTAATCTGACTTTTCAATGCTTAGGAATGCTCTGCTGGAAACTGATGGAACTCCCCAAGTTATGACCATAGTACAGGTGTTTACACAGCTCTTCCTACAGGCTCGCCAAAATGAAAACGAGCAGGTTAGTCAAGATTTATTTCTTAATAGCTCTTTTCAGTGAGAAGATACGAAATTCACAAGAAAATGACTAGTCTTCTGCTAAGAATGCTGACTGAATATAATAAGGGTAGTAATAGCATCTCTCTACAGCTCTATATACATGCCAAAATTTAGCTGAAACATTATCACCTGTGAATAACAGTGTAGTGTGTGATCAGTATGTAAGAATAGTTTACCTGACTTTACCCTGGAGTAATCCTGCAACCTAAACTGTGACCTACTCGGGAAAAAAAAACATTTGTGTAGTTGTTGAATAAGAAATATAAGAATGGGTGTACTGTGATCACTGTTGGGATAATCCTTTCCATGTTTTGTACAAGCAGATTTCCTTTAAGTCTAGTAAGTAAGTGAAAGATGTAAAGTGAAAGTAAGTGATAATAAGTGAAAGGTGAACTAAGGATATACAGGTCACACTAGAAAATTTATGAGCTGAAAGTTCATGGGTTTATTTGATGGAAATTATAAGCTCCTCCAGCATTATTTTCCCTCGATAATTTCAGAATTGTCAGTGATTTTGACCTGGGAATATTGTTTCAAATAACTGGATAAATATTTAAAGGAAGTGTTCAAGTTTAATTTCCTCTTATATATCATAGCAACTATTATAATGTCCAAACTTGTTCTGCCTCTTTGTACCTTTTGTACTTTGAGATGGCTTATGTAAGAAAGAACTGCCTAAAATGCTGTGTTGGTATGATAGGAAGCAATTTTTTTTTTTTTCTTTGCTTAAACAGTATGCTAAAAACTGTTTTCCACTTACTGTCCAATACTGTTTTCATATGTAATTCATGCTGTGGGTCATCTTGTCTACTACTAACTGTGTTAAAGGCTGCTTTTTGTGGGGATTTTCAGTGCAAGCTAATTGCCTACATGCATGCTTTATTTATTAATTTTTAATTAACCTAGTTCCATGTGGGAAGTAGACTTTTAGATCACATACTAGTGATACATAGACTCTTTGAGAATACTGTATATATCAGTGTGTTGCAGTTTCAATTAGCTGTTACTTACAGTAGAAAAACCATCATGAGAATATGTCATTCCATTTGTTTATAAGATCTATGCATGTACATCCCAAAAGAAATGAGTTACTAAATGTACTCTTAATTGGATTTAGAAATGTATTCACGTTATTTAGAATCTGTATTCCCAGTCTGTGTTTCAAGAAATGATCTATTTGCTATATAGACTCTTATTCCTAAAGAAAGGAGAAAGAAGAATTCTAAGGTCTTGGTATGGAGACTTGAAGGCTGAAATGAAAGAAAATTTAAAGAAATTTAAGGTATCCCTTAAAGTTATCTTGTCCAACCTGCAGCTCAAGCAGGGTCAGTTGCACAGAACCACGTCCAGGTGACTTCTGAGTATCTCCAAGAACTGAAGAGACTACAACCCCCCAGGGCAACCTGTACCAGCACTTGGTTACCCCCAAACTAAAAAAAAAAAAAACCACATTTTTTTTTTCCTCTTGTGCCCATTGCCTCTGGTCCTGTTGCTGGGCAACACTGAAGAGAGCTTGGCTCAATTTTCTTTGCACCCTCCCTCCAGGTGTACATTGATAAGATCCTCCTTGGGCCTTCTCTTCTCCAAGTTCTCTTAGCCTTTACTCATAGGAGGGATGCTCCAATCCCTTAATTGTCCTTGTGGCCTTTTGTTTAACTCTCTCCAGTATGTCTGTGTCTTTAGTACTAAGGAGCCTAAAGCCAAGCACAGCACTGGCTGCTGGAGTGGCTGCTCATCTGTGCTGAGGAAAGGGGAAGAATTCACCTCCTTGGATATGCTGCCAATGCTTTGCCTACTGCAGCTCAAGATAGGACTTACTGCCTTGGTGGCAGGGGCGTAGTGCTTGCTTATGTTCACCTTGGTGTCCACCAGGACCAGTGGGCCATTTTCCAGCAGACTGGCTCCCTTCATGTACTAGTGTCTGATGTTCTTTCCCAGGTACAGGACTTTATCCTTGCTGAAGTTCATGGGGCTCCTGTCAGCTCATTTCCTCAGGTCATGAAGGTCCCTCTGGATGGCAGCACAACCCTCTGTTGTATCAGCCCCTCTTCCCATCTAGGTGTCATCAGCAAACTTGCTGAAGGAACTGTCTGCCTCTTTATCCAGATTATTGATGAAGATGTTGAACAGGACTGTCCTGAGTACTGACACCAGTGGGTAGTGGCCTCCAGCTAGACTTTGACTCAGTGATCAGCAGCCTCTGGACCTGGACATTCAGCCAGTTGACAATTCCACCTAAAATGGTGTTTATGTTACATTTGCACAGGTGTGCTATGGATTAGAGATGCCTGTAGTAGATCTTTGCAGGACAGAAATATAAAAGGTATGCTGCTGCTAGTCTCAGTTAAACAAGAAGTAGTGTTCACAGTACACAAATCACATTTTTCCAGATCAATAGGAGAAATCCAATTATCTATGACTACCCTACATTATGTTGAATCATAGCCTAAGAATTTTAGGGTTTCTATTTTTGAACATAAGGCAATAATCTACATCACACCCTCTGATTTTTTACTTGTTATTAGTTCCTAATTTAATACAATACATGAACTTAGAACCTGGATTCCATAGACTGGAAACTGAAATTGAGCTAATTAGCATCTCAAAAGTTTAATATTCTTAAGATGTCATTTTCTTCATAATCTCAATATTTTTTAATGCATTTATTTTAGAAATCCATAAATAACTACTTTTGCTAAGCAAGCTTTTCCTAAATATGCCTATTCTTTTTTTATGCAACATTTAAGACTAAGTGCAGAGTTTTGTGTTCTGTTGCTTCACTCTGTGTTGTTAATTACTAATTAGATGAGATGGTTCAGTGTGGGTTTATTTTGAAAACTGACCAGAAAGCTCTTAAAATAATTATTTTCTATCTTAGCATAAATTTCCACTGAAGGCCTACTTCTCCTGCCATCACCAGCCTCTTGTAACAGCTTTACTCAAACATCCTTTTGGTAAGTGTTTTTTGTTAACTGTTTGCAGCATTAGCCAACCTGCATGATCTGTATTTGTATTAAAATAATTTAAAAGTAGGATGACAAAATGTTGCCATTTCCTAAATAGGGTGTGCTGACTTAGCAATTTTTCAGAATATTCTCCTAACGTATTTTTTTGCACAAACATCTAATTCTTATGCAACAATAATGCAGGTGTAACTCAAAAAAACTAAACTAGAAATGCATAACAAAGAAAGTGTGCATAATTTTTGAGGAACTAGAAGTTACAGAGATTGTAAAAATACTAATCTTACAATATTAGTAATTGTCATTATGAAAATTTTTCTATATATATTGCAAGGAATAGCCTCACTCTTTGTCTCTGAAGCTTGAATTGTGCTGATCTTTCGGACTGGAAACCTACTATTTTTGTTAGGTTTCCTGTTTTTATAGATAAAGAAACCACTTCCCAATAGTTTTTCATGAGCAATAATTTTGGCTCATTGAAAGAGCCTCTGAGATTTTTACTCCATTGACTGTATTCTAATATTGAAGTAGCATTTACACAAGACTTCACAGCCTCATATAAGTTTGCCTAGTGGTACTTTCTTACACATTTTTGTCAATTAATTGTTCTAAGAAACATGGGCTTTGTTCTAAGTAACAGGTATTGTTGAAAGCCTGAAAAAATTACTCTTAAAATGCTTTATGATAACTGAATCAAACTGCAAAGTCTTTCATGCTAGCTTAATATGGTTAATTTAATTTCACTGATTGGTTCTACTTGGATGGATTAGACTTCTAGGAATTTTCTTTTTCTCCTCCCTTCTCAGAACTGCCAACTGCACTCTGGTGTCAACACTTGAACCATATTTCAGATATGCTCAGAGCACTAGTAGAGGATACAAACAATAGGTAAGTAATATTATATTTTTTACCTTTCTATTCTTTGCATATGTTACTTTGCAAAAAATCCCATCCTGTAAGGCTTCATTAGCCATGTTTCATAATTTTCTCTAAACTGAAGTATCACTGTTTATTGCTGTTTGAGCTGATATCCCAGGTTTCTGACCTTTTACCCTTAGCTTTTGTTGTCCAGACAGTTGCTATCATGAATTACAGTGTCTTTCTACATTAATTCTGTTTTGGTAGCAGGTGCTCTAGGACTATATGAAAAGAACAAAAAAAAGATACATCTTTCTTTGCTGTTCCCCTGTCATTTTTTTTTAAGAGGTGTGTGATGAGACCAGGCTTGGCTGGAGTTTGGATATAAGTCTGCTTAGATCTGCTCAGAGAGCAAGCTATCCAAAGGATATTGAACAGCTTTTAAATTCAAAGAAACCAGTTTAATTTTCATTTTAAACTTGAACTATTTAAGTAGAAATATAAAACGCCTAGGCCAGGCAGACTTGAAACACAGGATACCCAACCATCTCCCTGTGCCCTGCAATGTGGATATTTGTATCCATGCTTGGTTTCAGCTAACTTGTGTAGGCCTCATGTGTTGTAGTTGAGTGGCAGAAAAATACTTTTTGCTTTTCTGTCCCAGACTGGCTGTCTGCTTCTTACTTTCTGTGTGAGCTGCAGTTCAGTGCTATGTCTCTCCTGTTCATCCCAGAAGTCTTCCGAACCTTTCTACCCTTGGCATATGCTCAGTAGCTGACCCGGACTTCATGAAGAAACACATAACTCAAACTTAGAGCAAACAAATAAAACAAACATAATCCATCCCAATGTATTACAATAATAGAAGCATGTCTGTTGTCCTTTTGTTGCCTAGCCCTTTCTTGCTATATATTTTCTTTTTCACCCTTTGCTTTGATAGTTTAAGTAGTTTTGTACTTGCCAGAATATCATTTTAGTTTCTTTGGAGCTCACGCAATAGATGTGTTTCTACCAGACTCCTCTCAGTTACAGAGAAAATAGATCTGGCTAAAGTTTTAAAATTCTAGTGTTCTTGAAGATCTGTATTCAGTTTTCTTTTGCTGCTTTATTCCTGGTTATGTATCCTTTCTACTTAATAAGATTAACAGAGGAGCAAAAAATACTACTATACAGCATATGCTCTTGGTTTTTATAGTTAGTGCCCTCTGTGTATATAGCTTGAATGGTTTTATTTTACACCAAATGAAAGTCTTCTAGCAAGGTGCTGTGTTCTTTCGGTCAACAGGTTGCCTCTGTGCCGTAGTCATCTCAGTGAACAATAAATCTTATGTGACATTTAACAACAGAAATAAAGTGATGTACATTCTTTGGGGCCTGGGAGTCCCAAGAACAGTAAAGGGCCACTTCTGGCAATGACTGTGGAGCACTTGACAGAAGTACCACTAGAGATGGGGCAGTGAGTACAGAAGTGGAAGGAACGTGAGTTCAAACCAGGCACTGTGATGGTACAGGAAAGTTACAGTGAGGTGTAAGTGCAGTGGTATCTAAGCTCCCCAGGCAATAATTTAATTCTGTTCTACCAAGCACTTCTTAAAATCAGTTTAATGCTTAAAGTTTAAGGACTTGAATTTACCCTTTGAACTACAAACACTTCTAGTCATAAGTACTGCCAATATTGCTCTTAATTATATTTTCTCACTAATTAACTTTTAACTAAATTTAATCTTTTATTCTTCATCACTGGGTTTCAGAGCTAGCCACTTACATTGTCACAGCACTGAGCCATGCTGGTGCCCCTCCAAAAGCTCTGAAGTATCAACAACAGTGACTGACAGCAGTCATCTCAGTACTCTATTTTCTCTCTATGACTCTATCTCAGCCTCTTATGTCTAATGTCAGTGGTCACTCTTTTCCAAAAATACTGGTGTGGTGGATTTGTGTCCAACACAAATAGGAACAGATTTTGAGACCCTGAGATTGTATGGCATATAATAAGAATATAATTTACAGGACCACCTATAGAAAATGTGAATCACCAGTGACCTCCAGACATAGAATACCATCTGCAGATATCACACCTTCATCCATAAAATTCCACCTCCTGTTTCTGCAGAAAGTCTTAAAGATAAAGCAGTTTATTCCAGCTATGACCTTATCATGTTCCCAAGGTGACATGATGGTATCAGACAACTTCATCAATTCCTGGAATGTGTAAGTTCTCTTAGGAGTTTCTTAGGAAGGGTGGCACAGCAGCTCTTGGAATCCCCAGGAATAAAACACAAGAAAAATCTCTAATTCTTCCAACTTTTTGCCAGATATAATATGAATATTTTTTTCCTGGTTCTTAATCTCCTTCAAGCTGTACTTCTGTCTGTCCTCCTGTGCTCAGTTTCCTTTTTGCTGCAGAGATGCTTGCCATTAGTTTGCATTTCCCATTATTTCTCTTTTCTTTAGTCTTATCTAACATTAGAAGAGTACATGTGCAAAAGTGTAGAGATGAGCCATGGTACTTCCTCAGCTTTGTCTTTTCTTACTGCTGTAATCCACTTGTAAATACTCTTCAGATTTTTAGTAAAAGAGACCTGTACCTGTACCTATTGAGGAGATAGGTATCTTTAAAAACTTTACATTTTGTTCTCCTAAATGTAATTCGTCATGATTTGCCAAAAAACATATGCATCATGAATTAGCCAAAACCAGTAAATAACCCTGGAAAACAACTGAGAGAAACTGGAAGACAATGTAAGACAACAGTATGCCTTACATACAACACTTGAGGTATGATTTAAAGTTTTGAGAATCCTGAAACTGGAAAGTATAAACAATAAGCTTCATTTTATGATGTATATTTTTAAATATCTTTTTTTGTCACTGTTTAAAACTAGTGTTACACGTAATCTGTTCTTCTGACAAAATGATTCTGCCAGTAGCACTGGGTGTGCCTCATTTAATCACGACTACATACAGTAGTACCTGGCTGTATGCTTAGCAAGTGAGACATTATGTTTTTAAGAGTAGCTTAAAAATACTTAGTTTCATGCCAGCAATCTTTGCTGTTAAGACATTTTAAAATGCTAAATGACAAGAAATATTTAACTGTATTTTTGTTATTTTCCAGTTCCCTTGCTGACCTTTTTGAAATCTGGTTTTTGGTTACTTGTTTTGGAGAATGGATGGATACTGCAGCAGAGCAACTACTGAAGGCTGCTGTAGACCAAAATGCTTTGCTGTGGCTGCTGGCATTTTACTACTGTCCTCAGAATGAAAATCAACAAAGAACTCAAACAATGGTGGGTAATGTAGTGATACTAAGCAGCAGTAAGCAGTCAATAGTCCACTTATATCATATTGCTATAAAACAAATAGTGCATATCAGAGAAATGAAAGATCTACACTGGATTGCATCTGTATTGCATCTCCTTGTCATTGTGCTGCTGTGCAGAACTTGAAAAATAAGTTTTGTGGATTTTTTTCATAACACTTAGAAAACATTTTTCCCTTTTTTAAAACATATCACATATATTAGCACCTTCTTATCTTTCTATAACTTGAGTCCTTTTAATCAGGAGTAAAGCAGCTCTAGGAATGCTAATTTTTAGATCACTGTGTGGCATCCCTCTGTTATGGCGTCTTCTGAGAAGGAAACACAAGAGAAATCAAAAGAGCAACTGGAACAGTAAAGATACTTGTCAGACAGAGTCGTGAATCCTAACTTTGCCTATCCTGATTTCTCTTACATACTTGTTCTGATTCTGGGGATTGTAACAAGTCTGTTATATTCCCACATGCCCAGGTTTCTGACAGAAGGGAGCAGTGTTCTAATCTCATGCAATGAATTTCATGAATAGTCCTGTGTGTCTGTATATGCCTGCAAATAGAAAGCCCTTAATTAAGACCTTCTATAGAAGGTTGAACTAGCCCTCCAAAAGCCTACAAAGCCCAGATTCAAAATCTGGCTGCAGCATCTCAAGTTATCATTAATTTGAAAACTGATTCTGTTTGATTGCAAAATGCAGTACACCATGCTAGAAAAATATCATGCTTTTGTTTTACATCTAATGGACTATGTATGACTGTGTTGTGCAATATGTTATTGCCTTCCCTTCACCTTCTGCAACCAAGGTGGCACTACAAATGCAAAGTCACATCCCAATCACTTTTAAATTTTTTTCTTCTTTCATTTCTTAGAGTCTAGGAGCAGAGTTGGGATGTTGGCTAAGCACAGTTACATTAGAGTTATAGTGGAGTAAAGAAAGGAGTGTGGGTTTTAGAATTCAGTTTTGGAAAGAAGGCAGTACCCAAGCAATAAACACAAGTGACTGAAACTGAAAGACTATAGGTGCAGATCCATATATCAAACATTGTTCAAACTTGAGTGCCACAGAATGAAATCACATTGTCCCATATATGCCTGTGTGTCTTCTATTCTCAGTGTTTGTTACTCTGCTATAATATGTCAAATTTAAGTGAGAAAAAAACCTTTTTGACTGACAGCCTATGCAGTTACTCATCTGTTCCCAGAGGTCCAGTACTTCAGCTCGCTATGATTCTTTTCTTTAGTTCAAGTAAGACTCTTTTTTTTACCCACAGGTCAGGCTACTTTAGAAGCATTCCCACAGTTCAAGCAAAGTTTCTGCTTTTGGTTAGATACTTGCTTTTTCTTTTGAATTTGTCCTTTGGCAGGTTAGCTTTCAGCTCTGTCAAATGGAAGGGTTTCTACCTCAACCTCTCTACCTTTCACAGTAAAGAATTTAGATGAGAAAGGAACTTCTGGGAGATACCTACCAAGCTGGAGGGATTTTCATTCACCATATTTTTGTGTGGAAAGACATGTATTGATGATTTAAGATTTTGTCTCCCTGCTATTGACTTTAGGTATCAGCAAGAGTGGAAAACATAGACTTAGCATGATTTGAAGAGGAAAAAAAGATAATTTTGCTATTGACTAGACTTCACTCCAATGTGCAGGCCTGAATATTCTTCTCAATAGTTATTAATTTGTTGGAGTCCTTCCATACCTTTAGAATTTGAAATGCTGGAGAAACATGAAGGCTGGCCATAGTAAATTGGGCACTAACAATGAGCCTCCTGAGGTATGTGAGCTCACAGAACAGATCCTGCTGCTATCGGTCGCCACTCTTTGGCACATGGGATGGAGGCACAGCAAGAATAGGACACACACAGGGATAAAGAATCTTGCAGAATTCTAGTTACCTTTCTTTGGGTCTGGTACCATTTTTTGCCTCACATGTAATTGTGGACATAATTCAAGAATAGTAGCTTTTTCAGGTTGTTTTATGTGGCATTGTTGGGCATAGATGAGAAAAGCAAGGTCAGGCAAATGAGTGATACAGATTGTACTAATGAACATAATTGAGAAATGGGTGGGTCTCCTTTTCCTTTGGGTCTGCAGTGGCATATTTTTCCATTGTTCCTGCACTTACTCACTTAGGTTTTTTCTATGTGTTTGTTTAGTTTATTTTTAGTATAGTGAACAGAATTATTGTTAGGATATTTTGCAGTCATTGCTTATAGTTCTTTTTCCATTGTTTAGGTGCCAAAATCTTCTGTTTTCTACTCCCAGTAAAAATTAGTTTTTATTGGCTAGTGCAAAAGGTAGAAATGCAAGTTGCAAACAACACAGGAAGAAGGAAAAAACTGCATTCTTATCAGAACATTTTATCAGCTGAGGTCAGGTTGCAAGGGGATTTAATTGATTTCTAGCAGCACCACCGAAATGAGCCCTTGAGGAGTGTCTGTTCTTTTTCCCACAATGCAAAAATCTGACCATGTTCTGCTGAGGAACTTTCTCCATTTCCTTTTATTATTAAAAATTTTCAAATCCTGGCTTGGTGCCCTGCCTGGTTAATTTGCAAGACCAAAGAAAGGTAAAAAAAATCCATTCTGTCCACTCCTGTCTTTGTGAATCACTATAAAAGAAATGTGTACAGCCCTTCCTTCCCTGTTCTCCCTGCCGCTTAAATTCAAATTCTTTTCATGTTTGGGTAGTTTCCGCCAAGGATTCGGTTTCCTGTTAGTGAATAAATCCAAAGGAAAAATACCCCAGGTATGACCTTTGCATCCTTTCAAATTGTTTCCTACAGGTAGAAGCTCAAGCAGTCTACAGTCATCTAATGATGCTCTTCAATTGTGAAGTCCTTTCTGTTAAAGACCTGGAGGCTGCTGTACACAGTGTAACCAATATAGAGCAGTGTTGTAACCCACATCTTATAACACATCTTCTTACCAACTTTTTGCTCTTTTCTTCTGGTGGACATACGATTGCCCAGGCATTTATTTACCATGTAAGTATTTCTTCTTTTTTTCAGTGTAAGTAAAACATTTATTTATTTATTTATTTACTATTTTGGATTTGAGTTCCTACCTCTTAATAAACAGAGAATTAAAGAAAACCATGACTACAGCAACTATACCTAATTAGCAACATATCTATTTCACCTACATTCAAAATATTTTCCCTGTTGACAAGATCACAATGAAAAGATTGCTATCCTGATTATGCAGCTGCAGAAATAGTTTGAGTAGTAAGTTAAAGGATGCCTTCTGTACACTTACACCTGGCATAGATAGCATTTTGTTATTCCCAGTTATAAATCACTCCTTTAATTATGTAGCTGCTGCAGAGATAATGGAACAGTCTCTGTAAAACAGGTAGTCACTACACAGTAGCATTAATGAGGAAGAGCAAAGCCAGCTAGGAAAAAGGTGTGATAATTAAGAAAAACAAACAAAAAAAAAAAGAATGAAGACATGATAGAATATCACTTGGCATGTGAAAAAAGCAGAAGGGGGGAAAAGTAAAATGTTGAAAGTGTGCTACAGGATCAAGCTGCTGTTGATGAGACCCCTGACATACATTGATGCAAGCAGTAAAATGTTTTTACATCTCTCAAGCTAAATGCTGATATCTGAGTATGATATTAGGAGTTTATTCCTCTCTAACTATGAAACCATGCTGTTTTAAGAAGTACAAACTTCCTGTGAAGGCAGGCCTAGGGCTACTGTGTGGTCTTAGCATTTCAGAGCTTTCTCCTTTCAACAGCAATGTGTTCTTTTATTATCTCCAATTTTATGACACGGGGAACTGGAAACCTGTCTTAGTTTATTCCTTCTGGCCTTAGCTTATTCCTTCTGGCAAACTAAGTAGACATAACATTTTTCAATATAAGAAGAGCCAAGAGCGCTCTAGCATGTGTTTCCTTACAAAACTTTTTATACTTTCTATAATTTTTTCACTTAAATTTGAGAGAACAGTAGAAACCTCAAAATTGCTCAGTTCTGCTAAGATGTATGAAAAGAAGCACTTTGGGCAGAAGTTGCTTTTGAATTCAGTGTGAGGGACAGAACTGTGGTTTTATTACAGGTATTAGTGGAGGATTCTTAGCACTTTACAACATAGTTACATTATTTCCTATCTTTGTTTGCCTTCAGATTACTGAAGCAACTGGTACAAACAAAGAAGTTAGTAGTCTTCTTATCCGTACAGCATACAGAATTAACCGTAATGGAGAAGAAAACCAAAGGACTGTGAAGCTGCTGAATGAACTTCTTCAAAAAGTAACTCTGAAAAATTAGATTTTTTTAATGCTATATATTTGTCAAGACAATAAATCAGATCCTTATCCAGGTGTCAGACTTTGATTAAGTCTTGCATTGCAGGTTACCCAGGGTAGAAAAACACCTACTTAAGGATATCCCTCAAATTTGTATTCCGTTGTATATATATGCAAATAAACCTTTGTTTTAAAATGTTAACCTTTTAGAACATAAGAGTAAATATTGAAGATGGTTGAAAATTTTGTTACGAGCACCTGCTTTGTCAAGAGACCTATGTGATTTAAAGCAGTTCACTCATCTCCTCGTTAGTTATCTGGCTGAGGATGAGCTTTCCTCCCAAACTGCACATTTATTTTTTTTTTAGCAAATTGTACCCAATTGCTTGGTTGGTAGTTCTATAATTCTGGTTTTGTGAAAGTAATGATGGTCTCAAATGAGAATGATTCATGGTTAGTGCACTCTATGTTCTCAGGAAATCAACAGTCTTTCTTGGACTCTTTAGTTCTTTTTGAAAATATTTCCAAAATAAAACTCCTCCTAGATTTGCTAAATGACTTATTTCAACTGCAGATTTCACAGGACAGTTTTCTCTGCAAAGTACAATGCCAGGAGTACTATGCCAATAAGTCAACAGTTAGTGCAGGTGGAAGGTTGCTTGCATCACAGCCTATTTTCAGTGTGCCATGATGCTGTTCTTCATTCATTTAAGAAATTTTCATTCAGACAAAGTGGGGCAAGCACAACATAGGCATAAGGAGACTGTCCAGTGCGAGGGCCAAATTTCCTGAAGGTAGCATATGTTTGCTACTCATCTGCTTCCTTTTTGCATCCAGACATGGTCTGGTTCCTTCTTTTGTTTAGGTTATTTGTCTCCTGCAAAGACCATGGACAGCAAGAAATGGCTTACTGTTTTATTGTTAGGAAACTAGTTGTCCCAGGAATTCTTGTGAACATGTTTCTAACTTAAGTAGAAAAAGAAGCATGGAGAATAGTAATGACAGAGGATCTTATCTGTTCCGTAGTGTGTTCTCATATATTACCTAGCTTTAATGTCAACACTTTACCTCAGTTCAAATATGCTACTTTGAATACTATTCTTGCATATAAAATCAGAGGCATGTATCTTAATTTAAGAGTTCTTTGTGAATGTAGCATTTGTTTTTGAGCAAGAGAAATGAATAAACATGTACAAAGTGTCCCTTGGCTGTAAGAAGTAGAAGGGTGTTTTCTGTACTTCTGTTGACTGATTACTTACAATTTTGTTCCCAGTGAGTCATACCAGACCAAATTACAGAATTTACATGTTCCTTCAGTCAGTGTGTTAATCTTTGTGATATTTTACTCTGGCATATGAAGAAAATACATAATATATGTCTGTGAAGAAAGGTGGTTTTTTTCTCTTCTTGATTTAAAAATATTTCTGAGTGAAAAATCAGAAAGAGATATGTTGCAATTTTTTCGTTGCTGTTAGGAACACATATTTAAAAAAGCAAAATCAAGCAACCTGATTTTCTGTTCCCTGAAAATCATACCTGAAATGCATGGGATTAAACTAAATAATTTATTGATCAGAAACTGAGGTATTAGTCTAGTGAAAACATATGTGGAGGGCTCTACCTAGAATAATAATATCATATTAACTTGTAATGGTAGCTGAAGATACAGATTTCCCATCTGTATTGTAATTCCCTATAGAGACTACTAGTAAGTGTATAAGTGTTTTTAATCCTGTGATTGTGCTGCACTTCCTTATCAGCTTGAGAAGTCTGTGAAAAGAGAGACAAAAGCCATTATCAGATTCCACTAAAGAGGAAAGAAGCCTTGAAATTTGCTACAGAATTAATCCTTAAGGCAGAAATGTCTGTGAATTCAGGCACTGTATGTGAGTTTCTAGGCAGGATCATTAACACCTTTTCTAGAGACATGATGAAAATATAAAGGTTGTCTCCATAGTTCACTATATTTCTCCTTGAAATATATAGCAAAAGCTTCTTTTGTGCTTCAGATTTCCTTTCTTTTTTGTTTGCTTCTTTGCTTAAATACAAGTGACTGGTGCTGAGCAATATACTGTACAGCATGCTTTTAGGGCCAGACTGAACTGCTGTAGTTGCTTTCTCTGGCCTGCTTGACCTTGGCCATAAAAGGATGCTGAGGAAATGTCAAGGCCAATTTTAGCAATGAAGTTATAATATCCATTTTAGAAAGATAATTCTGGATAGAAAGGTTTCAAATGATAGTTGTTGGCTTTTTCATCATTATCAATTTAATGATCTTGATTTCTTTCCAACAGTTCTGCTTCCAGTTTCTGAATTAGCAGGGCAAGCTCTCAGATGCAGTTACTTTTCAGGCAGAAGTACTGCCTTCTCTTTCTCCTCTCTCTCCCTTCTATTCAGCATCCAAGGAGATGCAGGTAAGGGTTTTTAGGAGAATGTGAAACAATCAATCAAAACCAAGTGGTTTTTGCTAGGCTAAGTTAGGTAAAAGTACAAGTCATCCAGCATACCTGTCAGGGAAGGGGAAGATATCTGTCAGCCCCTGTATGTCCTGTATGTGTGTGACTCCAGCTCTGCTTCCAGGCAGATTTTAATAGCACAAATTGCAATATGTTGATAACTGTTAATTCATGCCTGCAAAGTCAGCTCATTTTTATTAGGATTCACTTTGTTCTGCCTATCTGTTCTGCCTTTCCAGCAGCTCGCATGCTGACCTTATGTCCTCTTTCACCTCTTCTCTGTGAATGAGCAGGCTGTACAAATGGAATATCCAGTCCCTCTATTTTATTTAATTTTATTTTTAAGATGGAACACCCCAAAGTTATGCAAACAGAATGAAGTTGGACCACTTGCATATTAAAATCACATGTGAGCTAAGTATGTTCTTTCTACTGAAATCCTCCACATATATACTTCTAACCACATAGCAGTCTCCAAGTTAGCTGCCCTGGTTTCTTCAGACTTGACAAAATGCAGTGTAACAAAATATTTAAAGAAGAAGAGAGTCTGGCATTATATCCAGGCTGTCTCCCCTGTTTCAAAAATCACCATTTGAACAGCCCAGTAATGGGTTAATGACATCATGTCAAGATATCTGTTCGGTGGCAAAACAAATACCAATGAGTCATGAATTTAATAAATGTCCCCAGATGCGTTTCAGCAGAGAGGCCCAGTGCTGAGACACCACTGCCAGCACGGCCAGAGGAAAAACTTGAACCAAAGGTTGCAGTGATGTCCAGCCTGCTGCTCAGAGGCATGAGAGGGGACAGCAGAGCTGGTACCTCTGCAGTGGGGGTGATGAGCAAAACAGGCCTTTGCATAGGAGTACTGTGGGCACTACTGCTGCCAGCGTGCTGTGCTAAATCTAAGCCATGTTCTGCTGAAAATTAATTTTGTTTTCAGATATATAAATTATCATGAAAAAGCAAATCTTTACACAACTGCAATTTCTGCATGCACTTACATAATGGTTGTAGCAAAAGTCTGAACTTCTGGTAGCTACAAACAACAGCAATCAGGCCCTTAATTTTGTGCAGAAACTACTCCCTTAGTTTTACTCACAGTAAACAGACAAATGCAGTTTATTTCCCCAAGCCCTGTGCAACTGTCTCGATTCCTTTATGTGCTGGCCTATTTCTCCAGCATAAAATATCCTGCTAGGAAGGCAAGTTTTAATTTTTCCAATATGTTGTGTCAACAGAAATGAGGACATATACATGCACTTCAGTATTTACATGTGCCTGAACTCAGTATACTTTTGGTGAAATTCTAGATGAATCAGGCTCCTCTTTCTGGTTGCTTCCTTGTCCTTTCTTGTAGCTAATTCTATTTTTTAACTACTACTCTGGGCACAAAGGGTTGGAGCCAAAAAGACAAACACACATGTCTGTTAAGGTCCTTATCTGTTGCAGAGGAACTCAAACCCAACTTGGGGAATATTCAAAATGGTAGCACAAAGGTAGATATTCTATAGTTTTAACAGACCGCAAAATATGTTAACTAACTTTTTAGATATTAAGAATTAGTGTCCTGGAATAATATTTGCACTGACTTAGAGTAAGGTTCTGTGCTCAGTGTGTGATATATGTCAACTAGTAATCTTACTATGGAAGTATATTATTATGTTAGGAGAGTGCTTTGCTCAGAGGAAAATACCATTAAGTTAGTTACCAATGTAAAATTTGGTAATTCATGTACAACTATGAATTGACAATCCTGACTTTTAAATCATGTGCATGGAAAGAGAGACCTGTAAAGGCATGGAAATTCCTGCCTCTTGAGATGCAAATGCTGGGACAGCATTGCTGTGCAGCAGGAGAAGCTTTGGAAAGTGACTCCCTGTGTCCCTGCAGTGATGCAGAACCCACCATCACACTCCTGTAACACAGGAGCCTGGGGGTGACCCAGTCCTGAACAGTGTAGATTTTCCAGATATTTCTAATTTGGTTTCCCCTTGGAAAGACTCAACCCAAAACCAGAAAAGCCCTTGCAATATAGTGGCACACAGTAACTTGGTTGCTTGTTCATTCTTACAAAGGTGCCACAGTTTCCTCCTGCATATGCAGAGAAGCCTACACTTGGAAACCCTTAACAAACCAGCTAAAGTTTTCTGCAATAGAAATACCAGTTCCCAAAGATTTCCATCAGATGTGAAGATGATAAACTGTCTGGCTGGAGTAATGAGCATGATACATTACCATGGGCTAACTCTGTAGAACTTGTTTGGTTTTGTAATAGTCTTTTTTGTAGAGCTTTTTATGTGTCAGAAATCATTATAGACTCCTTCAGCCTTGAGTCCAGCTCGTTTCCTCAAGCTGCCCACTTGCTCAGGCTCCATTTCTGGCTGCTGTTTCCAGGCTAAACCATTCCCCTTTCCCTCTTATGTGCAGGGAGTGGGCAACAGGGTACAGCTAATTCCCTTCTAAGGGAGAAAGTGCAGAGCCAGCAGCAGCTGCAAACACCTTCCAGTAAAGCTGAAGACAGAAAACAAAGTGGGGGAGCTGCTGTCAACAAAATGGTATGTTTTAGTCCATGTTTGTAGCAGAAAGCATATGGCCTGGAATGCAGTGCCTCTGAGGGGGCAAAGGACTTGCCTAGGTCACCCCCAGGTTATAGTCTACCTTTATTCTGAACAAGTGACTCACTTAAGTGGCACAGGAAAATGGCTGATGATCCTTGCCTAACTATAAGTTTTAGATTAAGCTAAATTTTATCTTATGTTTTTAAATTGAAATCTATGCCCAGAAAATAATCAGTGAGATCCTAACCAGCTGCTGGTTTAATGAAATAAGTGGGAAACAGTCCAGTCTTCTGCACCAGGATTTTTCATGCTAGAACTGCCGCGGTGTTTGGAAAGGACTGAATTATGGATGGAAGGAATAAAACCAAAACAACGACAGCAAACCATGCTTTATTTTACTCATAGGGTGCTGACTGTGAAACAGAAGTAGAATGCAACCCAAGCAAGTCAAGGACACACCCATGTGGATGCCAGTGCTTCTGTGTTAGCCTTGAAGTCTTCATTTTCTGGTCCAAATGGAGATTTTAATGTAGCGTTTCTGCCACTTTCCCCAAATGCCTCACTTTAGCTAAGAAAAAAAATACTATTAATGGTTAGTTCCACTGGATTTTACTGTGTTGACAGACAAGTCTGGATAGAAGTATTATTTGAGGAAATATCACTTATAGTATGGATTTTACAGTAAGTTTGGAGATTGATTTTTTTCATTGTTTGCTTTTATTAACTGTAATTAGAATCTCAGGAAATTAGTATGGAAACACTTTGGGAGAATTTTCAGTAAAATAAAAGCCATTGTTTGTTTGTTTGTTTTGGGTTTTTTTTTTTTTTGTTTTTTATCTGCTAAGCTTTCACCAGGGCTTACAAAAAACTTAAATAATTAAGTGAAAATTTGTGTGTTTCACTCCCAGAGGTTTTTTACATGCTTATGTCATGTTAATGTAGCTACTACATAATACATGTAGGAGCCGCCTGTTCACTCTTGTACAATAACTTTTTGAAGCCACCTTTAGCTTCCTTCTTCATCTGGAGACTCGTCCTATTCAAGAATACATGGATCCACAAAAAAAAAAAAAAAAAACTGTAGCGATACATGGACAAGGAAAAGGAGTCAGGGCTGCCACTTACTCACTTTTTTGCATTTTTCATTTTTTAGGTTATTTGATGTTAGTTTTTTTGTTATGTTGTGAAGGAAATCAGTGTTCGAGTTTATGCTCATATTAACACTACTGAGACAGACGGTAACAGCTGTAGGAAGGAAAACAAACTTCTGTGCTCAGTGTTAAAAAAAAAAAAAAAAAGTAAGAAAAGTAGATTGTTTTGAAAGAAAAACAAACTGTGGTATTTGCAAGTGTGTATGTCCTACCTGCCATGTAGTTTTTAACGGTACTGGCTATGAACAGGCTTACAACATATTTAATTTCTGTGTGTCTCGTGCCTTATCCAGCTCTGGGTTGTTTCCCTCATACAACGGAAAAGGCAAAAAGCAAGCTGGTTTCCCTTGCTGGCCTTGGCAGAAAAACCTGTGAAATGAAGCGTAACTCTTTTATGGATGGGTTCCCTTAATAACTACATCTGTGAGCATAATGCATATCTGAGGGAATTTTTGGGCAATTTCTTAACTCTTACTGCATCTGAAGGAAGTTGGTGAGTGTCCCATAATCCAGGTAATTAATGAACTTGTGTGCCTGGAAATGGGGAGGTCAGAAAATGTAGTGAGGTAAAGAGAAACTGTACTCTTTGGACTGAAGTCACTGTTGAGGTAGGCTTTTAATTCTGAGCATAAGGATTTTAAAAAGAGTTAAGAATGACCCACCCTTTGTGGTGGGTGGGGGAGAACAGCTGAAACTCCTTAGTTAATGGATAGTAACAAGAAAACTTACATGTGA
Source organism: Heliangelus exortis (assembly GCF_036169615.1). Classification (NCBI taxonomy): domain Eukaryota; kingdom Metazoa; phylum Chordata; class Aves; order Apodiformes; family Trochilidae; genus Heliangelus; species Heliangelus exortis. The sequence continues at coordinate 32,721,836 of NC_092454.1, forward strand.
TTATTACTTTTTTTTTAAGTTTGTAAACTTCAGTTGAACCACAATGCAATGGAGAGACTACATGTACTAGGAAAAAAAATTATTTTTACAAGAGTATTCGATGTAAAACCATAGCGTACAAAGTAAATATGTTAACAAACTTTTTGTGTTTCAAATTCTTACTCTCTGAAAGGAATAATTAAGGTGTCTTCTGGTCAGTGGAACAGTATGTTCCTAGGAAAGAAGGGCTACACTTGATACATCACTGAGCAGGAGCAGCACAGGGGTACAGAGACATTTTCAGAAAATAGAAGGTGGGTATCGTTGGTAGAAGTTAACCTAAAGAAGACAGAAAGAGAAAGAATGCTGACCTTTGTTTCTCCTTCAGTTCCACACCATCACCTGAATGGTCACTTTTCATAAGTTATTTCTGCTTCCAGTTAACATTCCCTGTCCCATTCTATCTCCCACTAATTTTATAGATTTATTGTTTTACTTTGGTGTAGAAGTTACAAACAAAATTTTAAGAAGAGAACACAGTTTTAATAAATTACTGGAGTGCATAAGGTCATTCAAATCAAGAGTCCTGGGCATCTGCAAACTGATACAGCTGTATTGCTAAAAAGCAAGGATAATCCCTGAAGTTTTTGTATTAAACATCCATGTAGAATCACAGTAAGGTGTGTGTGTGTGTGTGTGTGTGTGTGTGTGTGTGTGTGTGTGTGTGTGTGTGTGTGTGTGTGTGTGTGTGTGTGTGTGGTTTGTTTTGTGCACGTGCATTTTTGTGCACATGTTTTTGTGCATGTTCTTAGTTACAGTGAGCCTCTGGAAGACATAAATACTGACAGGTAAATGTTTCTGTCAGCTGATAGTTTTAGCAGTCACATAATTCTTCCTTTGATGTCTTGGGTCAGTGAAATCCTAGTACCATCGGGGTTTTGTAGGAGATATATTCAAAGTGTTTCTCTGTGATCTTTCCTGCAACAGAAACAGCAGTAAAAGCTATTACTCTGTTGTTATGAAGGAGTATCTGTGCATTCTTGACTATTCCAGATAGAGTTATTTTTTAGTTACTGGAAGAGCACAACTGTGGCTAGAGATAGAGCTGCCACAACAACTGCTGGAGAATTACAGGGAAGATCCACAGTGCAATCACATTCTTTTGGCTATTAGCATGTTACACTGGAAATAATGCTGGAGGTCAGTTACCAGAACAATACTGTGTGATGTGCTGCATATTCATATACCTTCTTATACTAAGCCATCAGTTCTCTAAACAGCACTGAGGGGCCTTAAGCCGTTCATGTTTAACATCAGGACATCATAATACACCATAATGCAGTTTCTGAGAGAAAACAGTAATAACACTTCTCAAAGGCTCTTAGAAAAGGTACATTCTTTATTTATTTAATTTTTTTAAAAAATTATTTATTTATTTATTTTGCTCTAGGGCTCGACTCCTGTTCCTGCTGAACTGAGCCAGTGTGTAAAATCAGAACTGATATCAGCTCAGTAGGCACCGGAGGACGGGTCCATCAACAGCCTGGAACAACAGCAGCTGTAAGTGGCAGCTCCAGTGGAAAAGAAGCATTTCCTGCAAACAACACACAGTGCTAAGCTACAACTGTAGAGAGATCACGACAGCATGCACTAAAGACAAGACTACGAAGCAAAGCTTTATGGGCAATTCTAGTTCAAAGTTACAAACATTTATTTCCTCTTACCTTTAAAAAAGCATGATAACCAAATTACTGGAGATGATGCTTTGTTTTCACAATCAGACCAAGAATTTAAGGAGCACTGTTTAATCTCAAATAAGTCAAGAGTTTTTGGTCTTTCACATCACCTCTACCTGTTATCTTCTATAGATTGTCTCTCACAGGCACTCTCATTGTCAGTCTGCCCATTCAGCAGCAATCACACAGCCATCAAACACCCCCTGCCCCCATGCAGGCTGACATTACGCAAAGTCTCTTCACCCCTTCTCTTCAGGTGCAGAACTTAGCCACTGTGAACAAAGAGGGAAACAATCACTGTTCACCAATCAGCTAAGCTCTGCACCTTGCCAGAGAGGTCTCCGTCTCAGGATAGATAGTTCATCAGATGATGTTCCTCTGTGAAGTGTCTGCTGCTTTCCTCTTTTTTAGTTGGTTTGTTTGTTTTTTTAATGGACAGAGAGGATTCCACACTGGGCACAGGTCAGATAGTTACGGTGAGTCTCATACTTAGGAGCTGCAGTCATGGCTATGTGGTAATCCCTGGCAATGTGATTTTAATCTTAAGTCACAAATCATCATGCCAGGAACCCAAACAGCCACAACATTAAAAGAAAGCTGTGCTGTCACGGAGAATGTTGCTCTCATAACAGTATCTTTACCTTCTATGTTACAGCTCCTCACACACTTCTAGTCTGTCTCAAAAGTCAAATGGGAAATTCTATACATTGGTAACATATCCACCCCTTGTAATTTTCCTGTGCTAGATACTTACCATCAGAAGCCTGTGGAAATTTTTATTTTTACTACTGAACAAACCATAGGGAGACAGTTCCTAGTACAGCAGCAACAAGAACAAACTGCATCTCCATGTTTCTGCCTTCAGACATTTTAAAGCATCTACAAGATTAAAAATTATTGAACGTAACTCAAGTTCCTGTGGGTTCTCAAAAATTAGGAGCAGAAAAGGAAGTCACTTAGCCCTACCTGATTTAGATCAGGTAGGGGTAGGAGCCAAACCTCCTGCCCCATAATTTTTACCCTGGCACTCTGTAGTCTAATCCACCTTTCCCAAAAAGTTTCCTTGGCAGACACACTTCTTATGTATACAGAAGAACACCATTTGTGCATAAAAAATCTTGTTTTCATGCTATCTATCTGCAGGATTTCATATAAATAAACACCACAAATTCAAGTGGAACTTGCTATCAAGTTCTGCTATATGCACAGGCAGGCTTGAACAGTTCTCTGCTTGGTACCAATGAGAAAATGATGATTTTCTATCTAAAATGCTAAATTTTATGTCTGAACCTTGATACCACAAATCAGATGTAAAGTTATGTGAGCAACCAAGGCAATCAGTCTTCAGATGAGTGATAAATATCAAGCAAAAATCTGAGGTATGCTGTACTGGAAGAGACTTTCATACCAATCCTAGTTTGTTATGTGTTAAACATACGTGTACAAATACTGTAAGGTTACCTCCAGCTACTTTACTAGACTGAAAAATTGAGATTATATTCAAAAATTAACAGTTTATAGCCTGCAGCAATCTTTACTTCACAAAGATTTCTTACAATTCTGCATTTTCTCTGGTGATTCCTCCCCTAATTTTAGAAACAAGCTGGATTATCTATGATATTAACCAGCTTCTTCATTTAAGGCCACTCTTACCTCATAATTAGTCTTCAGAGGCCTCACTACACTTAACACACAAAAACATTTGAATTATCAGCTTGTTCTCACATGATGCAGATTTGCTTCCAACTGCACGGCTTTGTACTTCCAGTGTGGGCTCAGATTAATTTCAAAGACTGTGCTGTCTATCATCAACTTGCAGCTTTGTTAAAACATAAATGCTCCTTGCACAACTGCAATTTCTGTAAGCAGAATTAAGAATTCAGAATGGCAAACAATGGCAGGTGGAGCCTGGCCTTCTCCAGCCATTCCAACTCACAGCTGCCTCTTTTACAGTCAGTTATAAAATCTTAGTGCCTAGACAAATCTAACTCAATGCACAAGTAGCTGGGCTTCAAATAAAACCAAAATCAACTCAGCAAGATATTTAGCAAGAGTTACTTCTCAAGGTAAGCAGCCATAAATTGTATGGCATGCCAAAGTTCACTGTGTTTAGTGAGCTCTGCATATTCTGTCTGTGTAAGGCAAACCCAAGGTGTTTAATTTAAAAAGAAATATCACCTCTTCAGAATAACATCTCTGCCACCACTTTGGCTGAGGATGCATCCATATGGTCTCGTGCTGCAGCAAAGCATTTACGTGCAAGTTCTTGTTGTTTTGCATCTTCATTCACCATTAATTCACCATAGAGATACACACCCATTGCCTGAAAGAAGAGCATAACACACAAGGATCCTAATACCAGTAATGACTAGTTGGCTGGTTTTTGTTCCACTGACCCCCTAGTATTCATTTAATTCAAAACAAAACAAAAAAGACAATACAAAACACAAAACATACATTGTTTTCTCTGGATCTCTATAGCCTGGGGATGGTTGTCTATATGTTGTACTGAATATGTAGGGACAGAATATTAATATGAGGTGCATGTTATGTCATGACAAGAAAATTATTTCTCACTCCATTTTTTCTTACCACTTCTGAAGTAGAGATCTGTTTTCATTTATCCATGACCCAAAATATTTCCAAATGCCCCTTAAGAAAACAGCTTGTCCTTCCCTCAACAGGATACGGATTTTCTTTCCAATTGGAATGCTTCCATACACACAGATGAATAAAGAGCTCACCAGCCGAAACAGTCCACTCTGAAATTCCCATTTGGCAGTTCTTGTAAATGGACATCAACTGAACACAGTCGGGTCTGTGTTTCAGACTCTTTTCTTTACATATTGCTGAACATGCACAAATTCTGGTTGGGTCATAAGGCAGCCTTTTCCTAACTACTTCTTCTGGACATAGCATCTAGCAAGAAAGATAACAAGGTCTCTGGGGCTGAGATTTGACAGCATGTAGCAAAGCACTGGCTAACTTCATGGGAAACACGTTCGGGATTGCTGTTTTTTTCTGATGACAATTTTTTCACCTAAATACGGGAATTCAGTAAGTGTTAAGCTGTACTTATCAAAACAGATTAGACACATGACAAAGTATTAGCAGCTCAGCTACACTGGCTTTTACAGTTCTACTTAGTGATTGGACAGTTGCTGGGAAAGAAAATTTTGGATTGCACTAAAAAAACATAATTTTTAATACTACTCCTCACAATTGGCTGGTAAGCCTTTAAAAAAAAAGGGATTCCCAGAGTGGCAGACACCTGCCAAACACCTTGCCAATCCACTAAGCATGCTCTCTTCCATCCAGAGACCCAAGAACTCAGATTTCTAGGGCTTACAGCTGCACCAGGGTCTGGAAGCCACAACAGGCATGGACACAGCCTTAGACCTGGGTTCCCACTGCTATCATAAAGAATTTCAAAATGCTGGAATTTTATTACAAATACAATTACCTTCCCTACCCCGTGTTAATAATTTTTCCCCAAGCCCAAGCATTAATGTTCAATAAAAATGCTGGGGTTTGTGTTCCTGAAAATTATTATTTAAGTAGTAATTATTATTATTTAAATTATTATTTAAGTAGTCACATTTGCATTTTTCCCAAACTTTAAAAAAGACAAGTCTTTCATGATCAGTAAGGACATGAAACTGCTCTGATCTAAGCAGTAATCACTTGAGGTTTTGCCATAAACTATATGCACTGCTGTAGTAAGTGAAATTAAAGATATTGAAGAATGCATTTTAAAAGTTGCATAAATTACTTCCCTGCACTGCAGAAAACATTAATCTTTGTTTGGAGTAATATCTGTTCCAAATATAATGCAATTCAATATGTTTGGTTTTATGAACTCAACAATTTCCAGCCCCTCCCCTCTTCAGGCTTCTGCTGGTGGTTATCTTCATTCTTTCATAGGATTAGAATACACACAATATATATTACTCCTTATTTCCATAAGAAACACTGGCTTGTGTTTGGTTTGGTTTGGTTTTGGATTTTTTTTAAGTAAAGAGCTTGCCAGAAAGTCTGAGGCCTGTTTATTGGCTGAGATATAAATAGGAGGTATACTTCAGAGCTGGAAGAAAGCAGATGAGACTGCAAGAAGTTCATTGTTCTGTTGTGACAAAATTGTATTTGCCTGAAAGCACAAAACCTCATTCACTGTCAACATAAAAGGCAAAAACATTAATATCTTGCCTGGACTTTGACACATCTTGTAACATTCTCTAGTTTTTTACATACATTTTAAATACATAACAGTCATCCCAGGCAGCAAATGCCTTTATTTTATAGAGTTGATAGTTAATAGAAATAAACAAAAGTGAAACAGAAAGAGTAAGGCAGACATATAATTACAACTGAAACTTACTACCAGCCTAACTAAAAGCCATAGTGAAGACAGCATGTATAACCAATCTTTTAACACCTTCAGAATCTTTGGGTATCTTTTTCTGTACTGTGGACAGGACTGCATTCCCTAGATTTATATCACTGTGCTATGCTTCTCCTTGATGTTGTCTTAAAGCAAGCTACCTAAGCACTGACTGCTTTGCACCTAGCTCATATCATTAACATTTATAGCTAGACTTGGACTTCTCATTCTTGAAAGGGAACTAATGATGAGAAGTACCTTACTAGTATCATTGCTGCCTCTGGCTTGCAAAAATGAAAGAAGTGGGAATATATACTCTTTCACTACTTGCCAAAAGATTAGCATGCTTAGGTGGGGCTGAATAAACTTAGATGGCTTCCTTAAACTACAGGGCTTAGGGGACAAAGGCAAAAACCAAATGCACATTTGAGTTTTTGAAAAATTTCCAGAAGAAAATATATTAGTAATATTTTTTTATTTCATACCATAAAGTTGATAACTTTGAAAATGCTAACTAAATGTAACTGACCTGATCGTCTCTGAGAAATTTTGCAACATCTCCATACCCAGGAACGTACTTGTATTTAACAACAAGTTCACACCATCGATGACGAACCTTTGGGAAGAGAGAAAATATTAGGAAAAAAAAATGTGTGAGTGTTTATAAACAGTACATCTCTAACCAGTTTGGTCTGGTCATTGAGTGTTTTGGTGGGTTCCTTTTCTCCAGTAACCAGGCAGATGCCTCTTGATACTGATTGGTAAGCTGGGCAGAGGTGCAGGGGAATTCTGAGACCCAGAACACCCAAAGACAAACTCCTGGTTCCACATTAGTAAACTATCCAAGATCCAGGCACAGATCTTCAGTATCTTCATCTCCATTGATTCCAATCTTGACTTTTTTTTCTGCTAGTTAGGCTAGAGTTTATTCTTAGAAGGATGAGGGAGAGGAGAATTAGCATTGCATAAATCTGGAAGAGCCACAAGACATAACCAATCATTTCCCCTACATAAATCTATAATCCAAGTGATATAAAGGTTTAAATGTACCAATGCTAAATCAATCCTAAAGGCATACGATTTACATATAAACTTTACAAAGTTAAATCAAGCTGACAATCGGTCACCAGTGGTGTTCCGTGCAGCTCAGTTTTGGGGCCAATCCTGTTCAGTATCCTGTTCATTAATGATCTAGAGGAGGGGATTGAGGGCTTTCTCAGTAAGTTTGCAGATGACACCATGTTGGGTGGGAGTGTTGATCTGCTTAAGGGCAGAAAGATTCTGCAAAGAGACCTGGACTGGCAGGGCCAGTCAGCCAAGGTCAATAAAATGAGGTTAATAAAACCAAGTGCCGGGTCCTGCACTTTTGTCACAACAATCCCATGAACAATTATAGGCTTGGGAAGGAGTGGCTGGAAAGCTCCTCAGCAGAAAAGGACCTCAGGGTGTTGGTTGACAGCCAGCTGAATATGTGCCAGCAGTGCCCAGGTGACCAGAAAGCTAACAGAATTCTGGCTTTTGTCAGGAATGGTGTGGCCAGCAGGAGAAGGGAAGAGATTGTGGCCCTGTACTCGGTATTGGTGAAGCTGCACTTCCTGCCCATGAACCAGCTTGTCCCTAGTGTGCCTTTCCTGGTGCAACCTCAATAGCTGCATGGAGAGCAGAACAGAAGTTCTCCCCACGAAGGTGTTCATGTGGTACTACTTCCTCACACAATAATGTTGTCTGTGTCTGCCTTACATTTGTATCATGGCCTGATCATCTGAACCCAATAGCTTTGGAAAACATGGAACAAATCAAGCAGTGCCCATTCCCTTAACTGCTCCATCCTCCATAGGGTTCTGTTCTTGGCAAACAATCTCCCTTCAAATAGTTTAAAAGATAAAGATTTATTTGTCATGTGAGATACGGGACAGCATGCACTTTCCTTCCTCTTTTGCTTTTTACCTTTCTTTCCCAAGGCAAATACAAATCATGCCACATTCCCAGATATGAAATGCTGTCACTTGGCCATCTGGGGTAGGGAGTGCCATGACTGCTATCCTCAGATTACACCTTCACCTCCTGTTTTCCAAAAAAGTCCTCAATGCTCTCGCAGCACAGCAAACTGGAGGTCATCCTTCTGTTATTGAAATACCTGTGGAACCAGCAAGGTGCTTGGCCCTGCCAGCTTCCCCTCATCTCATATGAGACCCCAGCAAGATGAGCATAGAAACCAAGTGCAAGAGAAGCAGGGGTGACCTGCACAGTGCTGGATCTTCATGCTTCACTGCACACACAACATGCTGGTAACCCTCCTGCCCCCCATGCAGCGCAGGATATAGATATCCTTGGGTTACACAAGCTGCATCTAACACAAATGCAGCCATCTCTCAAATACGTACACTACAAAGGAAGTAATTTTTCTCGTATAATCCATGCCCTGGGCTGACTCCGCAAATATGAAAATTTTATTCACATAAGAGAGGGATGGAAAAAAAAAATCAGTTCCCGAAGCCTCTCCCAGTATTTAGAACAGGAAAAGTAAAATGGGCCCCACAGCTTCACAGCCTAATTAATGAGTCATGTGAACAGGAACTTTTAACAGACCAGTCTGAAAAGGAAATTTTTAAAACTAAGGCTCTTCTAGGACTGAACTAACCATACTGCATCCTGTCTATGCTCTTCTTGGCTTTTCTGTTCCTTCCAGGAGCAAATACTCAGTGGCAAAAATTAGAATTCAAGTCAGCTCTCCCAGTTTTCTCTCCACACCACAAACAATATAAACTAAACCTGAAAAGTAATTTACAGCAATCCTTCCTGTTACTGTTGGCAGAGAGCACATGTGACTTGGGATCTGAAGCAGCACCTGTAATCACCTTCACCCCCAAATGCTCTCACTGGTTTGGCAGCTGCAGAGGCCCTTATGCCGAAATTGGAAACTCAATTTATTTTCCTAGCCTCCAATTACAGGCTGAGAGCTGTCCTTCTGAGCCCATGACTGACAGCTATTAGTCCTGAGGATGGGGAGAGGTGGCTTGGGGAGCAATAGAGGTTTGCTGGGACATCAGGTTCCTCATGGATGGATCCTCATGGTCTGGAATTTGTTCTTTCCTCCTGTACTGCTTTTGCAGCTGGTGCTGATGCACCCACTAACAGCATTTTAAGATAAGCAATGTTATGAGTTTTGCAAGATCCTACCTGTATTAGTAGTGTATTTCTAAGGCACAGCTTGGTGGCAGGAAGACATTGAGACATGCACTGTTTTGGGTACAACATTTGGAAACCAGCTCATGTTTCCATACATGTCTTGAAGTGATGCTACTGTCAGCAGAGAGTCCCAAATTTAGGAGCAGTAGACTATACAAATAATTCCAGTGGACTCAAATTAAATTTAATTTCCTTTTAAGAAAAATATACAGTATTGCATGTTATTATTTGCAACTCAAACATTTCCTGTATTCTGGCAATGCAGTAGATGTTGAAAAACCAAAACTATGGTGTCTTAGCCTGTTTTCAGAGAATGCAAGCTGTTGCATGAGATTATTTAACTGAGATAAGTATTTCTGTATAATCTCCTCATAATCCAGCTTTAAGACAGCCCCTTTGCTTTAGCAGTCTGGGCCAAGACCTTTTGGGAAATGATGCTTGAAGCTGACTGACTTAACCCACCTAATGCACCAAATATGCAGCTTGACTTTCAAAAGAAAATGTCCCAGGGGCATACCTAAGAAATAATATTTTTAAACTATGTTTAACAGGTCTCAAATTGAAGTGATAATATTTATTTTTCTGACCCTGATGATACATTACTTTGTCTCATCTGTATTATTCTCCCCTGCCACACACAAATAATCAGACAAGCCTAAAATAAACATCCTCAACAGAAAGCCTTATGTGTTATATTGTAATGACCTAACTTGTTACAGTTCTCCATCACTTGTATGCAAGCAAAAAATAAATATTTTACTTCTGAGGTCTACAAGCAAGATTTAGAAAATAAGTAATTTAAACCATGCTTTTATTAAAGGGAGGAAAAAAGCTAGAGTTTAATAAGTTTTTGGTCTGCAAAATAGGAGACTAGCTTCAGGGAAAATGAGTACATTTTGCTAATAGCTGGATCTAATTTAAAAGGCGCCATGAGACAACAAATCTAAATCACTGAACAAAAGCAACTTACTCAGAGATCTTAGAAAATGGGGTAATTTGAAAGGCAGTAAGAGCTATTGTCCAACAAAACGAAACCTTAATTAAAGGTACGCATATGTGATCTTTATAAAACATAGGTTGAGAGTCTTACTGAAAAAAATTATGTGAACAATTTGAATCCTAAATGTTAATTAAAGAGTCTCAGAGGCCAAGCTCCCACATCTAACTTGCAGAGGAAAAAATAACTTTAAAATTCTCTCAAAAAAACAAGCTATGCTACTACATTAGTTTTAATTAACAAAAAGGAAGCTGGTATCTCCAGAGCACCAGGATGTTGTTCTGTTCCAACTGAAAGCATTTATCTCCAGTTTCTTCCCAGCTACACATAAATTGGATTCAAATATTAGATCATTTTCCTATATAATTAAGGAACAATGCTGCATATTACAGGGCAATATCTGGACTAAACCCCATGTTTTACAACTGCTTAACATGGAAGAATTAAGAGTTTAGAGTTTTACAGTGCATTTCATGATCTATTTTTTTCCTTTAATCTTAGTTTAAATAGTTACTTTTTAATACACCAGCCAGATTGCATCAGTCAGTTTTCATTCTGTATAGTCTGAATTTCTAACAGGCATTCCTATCTTCTCTGCCACAGTATCTTAGCATGCAGGTTTGTTTTCATGAACATCTACCCAAGTAGATCAGGGATGCAGAAGTAGCTCAGAAGGAGCAATAGAACAGACGTGTGTGTTACAACTGTGCTGACAGAGTATCAGCTTGGCAATCTGAAAATAAGTACTCAATAGCCAGAAACCTACTGGATGAAAGCAGAATGGATTCATCATTCTGACAAGGATTCTGTAATTGTGATTATTGTGTATGCCAAGGGTTTCTCAGGAGACTGAGCAAAGAAGCTAACATCTTAAATGAGCTTGTATTTTGGACCAAAAACTGCTGGACTTTCGTAGCATAATTTGTCTATCACTTATCATAGCACTTGCCCTGACAATCAGTCTGAAAGTGCCTTGAGTAATGACTTTAAAATGTGCGATACAAATCCTCACTTAAATGCACTAAATGCAGACAGTGCCATAAAAATGACACTTTTGAGACCATTATCTTAAGAAAAAAAAGAAGAGTAAACTTATTTGGCCTTGACAACAGAGCAGGGCCAAAGAAACCCTGGACTAAATAGAGTGTTTTTCCTGAGACGCTAACAGTGCCAAGGTATAATTAATGCTATTTCTTGCAGTCCCATGCAGTCTCTCCAAAGTTACAGTCAAAATCATGGAAAAAAAATCAGATTTTAAAAATGCTTTGTTAGTCATTCTCATGCTGCATTTTGAGTACTGGGAAGAAATGTTGTTCAACAGGGACAGAGACAGCTGGACCCAAGGCTGATTGAGTTAATTGAGTCCCATCATGATCTGCATTGGACATCACTAATTGTGCAGGCAGCACCAGGCCAGTTCCTGCCACCTTGGGCAACATCCTTTCCCTCTGTGCATCCCACTGGGTATCTTGCCAATTGAAAACCCAGTAAAACATAGTGTGGTCATTCAGGAAATTCTAAGGTAATAAAAAGCCGGCTAATAAAACTGAATTTTGTCAGGACATAATTGTCATGCTGGGGAGAACTATGCAGAGATGTAAATAACTTTAAAACCCAGAGTGTGAACCGGTCATTAAAAAGCAACATAAAATCTGATTTTAGCCGGATACCAGATTGTGGATTTTGGTACTACTTTTAGCAGTATTCTACTTACTTAATTAATTCTGTGCTTTCTGACCTGTATGTCTGCATAGATCAAGAAATTCCACCCCACAACGAGGGCTGGAAACAAGGGAGGCAGTCTTGCAAGCCCCATCTCTCTGTTCTCAACTGATGGAATGCTGTGGGCAGAGTTCAAGCAGCAGCTGCCTCCATTTGGTAACAGATGTTGTACCATTGAACTTTTAGAAAACAAATTCTGTAGTTTGATCCATGGCAGACAGTGGTACAACCAGCAGCATTTATTTGCACCTGTAACTGCCCAAGTGACCCAGCAGGTCAGGCAGCAAGCTCCCATAGCTCTGCAAGCCTCAGTTAGCAATAGGTGCAGGCTTGAACCTTCTCACCAATACAAATGTGATTTATGGGAATGTAATTCCTTCCCATCCTTCACCTCCACTCCAGTTTCTGGTTTACCATTCACTTATTTCCATGTAGTACAATTGAACTTTAATGTCAAAAAGTTTCTGAGCACCACAGCCTTGCTTAAGAGCAACATGATCAGATCCCCTGTCTCCAGACAGTGAACATACGACTCCACTTCCAGCTCCAAATAAAACATATGCTTCTCTACAGACAGCATGCAGACTCTTTCCTACGTGAGCATGCAGAAGCCCAGGGATCACCAATGTGTAGGAAATGCTGTGTAGGAAAGTCCAAGTGGAGTGCGGAGGGCATCCCTGCTGCTCTCTGTGATCAGAAACGCATAGCAACTGAATGGCAGCATTTCAGGACAAGATTCACTCCTGGCGATGAAGCACATGCTGAGGTCTTGTTTGGAAAAGACAAATGCCCTTTTTTTCCCACCTCAGATTTGCAAACAGCTCCCAATTAGAGACCACTTTTCTCCCTATGTATCTGGTCTCCATCTGTGATCACTGACAAGAGACTAAGAAGCTGTGTCTAATCCTTCTTCAAAGGTGGCACAGGCAGTGTCTCTCTTCTGGTGTCAAAGCTGCCACTATGAATAAGTAACTCAGTTAGGACACCTAATCCTGTAACCCCAGTGCTCCTCAGCCTGCCTGTGCTTACCACATCTCACAGGAGATGGGCACACAACAGGATCTGGCCTCCAGTTTTTTTCCTCTTCCACAGCAAACCAACAAAGTGATGACAGAACAGTGACCTACAGCAGAGCTGGCTGAGCCACCAGCACCAAGGTAGTGTGGCTGCTTCAGCCATATGCTGGGAGACCACATCCCTGACCGTGCCCAAAGGCTTCTCTCCCCCGTTCCCATCTGCACCCCCTGTGCTGGGGGGAGCAGCTCCCATATCGTGGTGCATGTGAGGTAAGGAAATGTTTAACACAGCATGTGAACTCACTCAATTTGAAAAACAACTCCTTTAAAAATAGGCCTTAATTAAAAACATAAATACACTACTTATACTGGAACCAAATGTTTTCCCATTCCCCTGCCCGTGCAGTACTGCCTGTTCAGCACGCTGGGGCGTTAGCACTGTTCACAGCTTGAAGCAAGATGGAAATGGCTTAAAAGACATCATCAGCTGCCTTTTTAACAATTTCTCTGGAGATATGTGCTAGGCTTTGCTTTGCTGTAGTGCTGCTGGCTCTCAAGAACAGGGCTGCCTTCTGTTTGGCAGCAGAAGAAAGGCCTCTGCTGCCCCACAGGCCTCCCAGCACCCCCGGCAAAGGGAGAGATGCTGGCATCCCAGCGGGGCTCTGAAGCAGAGGAGGTTGGATGCCAGCCCCACTGACAGTGGTTCTTGCCCTGCACCTGGTGCCTTCCCTGTCCCTTCTGGAAGGGCTGGCAGCCTGCTCCTCCTGGGGCTTTGCTCCCACCCAACTTCCATCCCCACTCATCCCTTCTCCCATAGGGCTGCTGTCGTGAGGATGGCTGCACAAGCTGTGCACCTGGACAGGGTGCTGGCAAACTGGGAAATCCTGCACCCCAGAAGGAGAGGAAGAAATGCTAGGTCCTAGCTTCATGTCCAACCAACTTCAGCCTGTAGCCTCCACCACGAAGTACTGAAGGCCTGGCTGGAGTAGGCCTGCAGGCTGGAATAGGCACAGATCCCAGCTGACACTTTATTCAAAATGTATTACCACAACTGCCTGTCCTGCTCATGTGCAACCGCATCAATGTTCCTTCTGACATTGCACTGGAATGCCTATCTACAATAGCAGCTAAAATATCTCTGGCATCACTGCATGGTTTTTTTTTATATTAGCATCACTGTTGATTAAAATACTTCTCATCACCAATGTCTCTCCAGGATGTCTCCAGGCTGAGTCTGCCTGGCATTTTTATCCATGCAGTGTTTGTATGTGTATTCAACATGATCTATTCATACATGCACACAAAAGTGTCCTGGACTTATAAGCCCAACCTTTGTAGTGAGAAATAGCACACAGTCATCCATATATCTGAGGCAGAAATGCAAGTCTGAAGAGTATGGGAATGAACACACCAATTTTCTGTTACCAATTATTACTAAATTACAAATCCTGTTCTGCAAAAGGATGGGTTCCTGCAATATCAAGACAACAGTAAGCTATCCCCTTTGCTTATTACCCTTTCTCCATCACTCTACTTCTACCTCCTCCCTCTTGTAACTAGAGGCAAAAAAAGTAACTTCCTTTTTCTTTGGTCTCCCACAGTGACAGTGGTCCAAACACTTGTGATTTCCAAGCAAGAATATCATGACAGACACAATTTGGAGCTCCATATGAAATGAGACTCAAATTCCAGGCAATGAACAATGCAGTTGCCATTTTTTTCCACAGCTTAGGTTACAGCCAGTCTACAGTGCCTATGGTCACATCCTTCCAACTTTGCATAGTTTAAAACTTGTCTTCCAATTTTCAAAACAATCAAATGCAAGATTTTAAAGCTAAAGACAAAGGCCTTTCACATCACTCTCTCTCTCATACACACCTTCCCTCATTCTTAAGTGAAATATATATTGAGTTTATAAACTCAGAAGAAACATGCTCATTCCTCTTTTTTTCCTTGCTGCCAAAAATGCAGTGACTGTCACTGCGGAGGATGATGCTCACCCCATGAGGAACACGACAAAACTCCTCTCCAGGATACTGCAACCCAAAAAGTATTTAAATGGCACAGAGATGAAAGGAGGAAAGCAGACTTTTACCCACACATTAATAAGTCAGTGGCCCAGCTGTGGGTACAGATCTGTGTGGCTAAGGTAGTGATGTCAGAACTAGCTATGGTTAGTTAGTTTTGAACTGTCCTGTTTCATGCACTATTTAGACTTCACAAGTTTATGGAATAACTGACTTTTTCAAACTCTGTGGTGCTATCCAGGCATAACCTGCATCTGCAGTCAGCCTTCATGCAGGAATAAGAAGTACTAGATGAGCTGTTTGGATTTAGCCTCAGAATCAGTTTATTTTAAATAAAAAGTATCTTCAGATTTTTTTTTTTCATTGTTAAAAACAAAACAGACAAAAAAAAAAACACCCCAAAAAGCCCCCACAAAGGAAAGAGATGCACCACACATGCACAAAAATGCTCACAGGCCTAAGACAAAACAAAAAACCAGCCGTAATGCTGACAGCTAGAAACTTTTGTTTGTATTTTTAAAACTACATTCTCCTTAACATCCTGACTGTTGTGTTATTGATGTCATATATATGCAAACAGGGCAAGCTTTTAAATATCATGACAAGGCAGGTGGTTTGTATTACAGTTCTAGTTTTGTATTGCTCTACATACAAATACTCCATAAAATTTCATATAAAGCAATTGTATTCAGTTCAGAACAGCTTTGGTACGGACTTCAGAAACCCAGAGGACTCCAACACTTCATTCATCTTTCCAGACAATATGACATAGAAAAGCAGGAACAATCCCTTCCTCCATTGATTCTTTGGATAAACAGCAAAAAACCCCAACCCAGTTCTGTATTTGGTTCCCTCTTACCATCAGCTAACCCATTTTGCAAGTGCCACTAAGTCGCTGAGGTGCCAGATAAGGAGGAAACTAAGCCTCAAAACCAGTTAGAAAAATAAGGGGTGATAAGTAAACAGCAGTAGTATGACCAGTCAGGGACTTGGAAACTCCTATTAATGGCACCCAGCAATGAGTGAGATCACTTGGAACAAACTTGTTGCTGTTGGCTCCTGGATGATGTGGAACTGGGAGTGCTGACTGGTGCAAAGCTATTTCCAGTGCTCCATAAATCTCACACTCTGATCATGCCCTTCAGAGAGCTAATGCTGATGGAGGTATTTTCTGTTCTTCTGAAGTGGCTGGAAAAGCCCCCATACTTCACTTGCAGCAATAAAATAAACCCAAATTATAGCTACTTGAGATTCTCCTTCAGTCAGTCTCAGAACTTCATCCCAAAACATCCACTCAAGTTACAACACCCTCATGAGCAAGAGTCAGTCCCAGGGGACAACTCCCACTGCTGTTACTGGAACTGTTTTTCAGTCATCCTGTTCCAGTTTTCGTAGCCTCTCTCTGAATTTTGGGCCTCATATTTGGGAAGCAAGTACCATATTCCTAGAGGCTACCCTTTTCAATTTCACTGAGGAAAAGTCCAACTCCAGCAAGTAAACGTTTGTGAAAAACTGTCTTTACCCATAGTGGTAACACCAGTACCATCTGGAGCAAAGCACCCACAAACTGCATTTAGATGCAATACCAAGTAAGAATATGAAACAAGTTGCAAACACAGAACATACCAAGATCTCAGAGGACCTTTTGACAAATAGCTGCTGTTCCAGTCAATGGGTTTCCTTTGTAGGAGATAGGAATAGTCTACTATACTCTGGAATGAGCCCCGTTACTAGTGAAAGTGGGAAATACTTTATATGACAGTGATACACTTCTTGCTATTATTTGCCAGGGGAAGTGTAAGAAAAGCACAGGGAAAAAATAAGTATTTCTGTGAGGATGATTGTGAAAAGCATCACCCTAAGAACCATACAGAGATTTCACTTCTTAAAAACTTGGTTTTCTTCTCTCTTCTTTCTTTTCCATTTGATGAATCAACCACTCCAGTAATAGCTAGGCATACAAGCCTCAAATTCTATTCCAGAAACAAGTCTGGCATGCAGGCTAACTGTTTTATAGAGCTTTTTCCAAGGTCTTAATTCCTAAACACTAAATTGCTAATTGTAATTCAATTACAAAGAAAAGATTTTTTCAAGATAATCTTACCTATGCTCCAGTGCCACAATAAATCTCTGAATATAATACTAAGAAAGGAAAAATCAAGTGAAATTTATTTTGCATCCATGAAAAATTTTCACAGCAGCTTTTTAAGTCCTGCAAAACATATTCTCATACACAAAATAAGCCATTTCCTCCTGACTTGAGTTTAAATTTGATAGTAATCTGCATGTTTAAATATGGAATAAGTACCTAAACTGTTTTTACTTTTGGAGAAACAAAGAATTCTTGTAATCACTTATTTTACCTTACCTTACAGGACACTAATGTCCTGTAACATGGTCATTCATTAGGCTGTTACCTTGTTCATCTGATCTGAATCAGTGGCTCATACCAACAGTGACATAGGTTTAGGAAAACAAGGTTGTGTATCTCCTTGTTCAGTTGCAATGCCAGTATCTGATACATCACTATCTTTTGGTCCACAGTCTAGTGAAGGAGGACTGGCAAGCCAGTGTTTGCAGGAGGAGGTTTGTGAGGAGGTGTTTGCAGTACATTGCTAATTTTATTCGAAAGCAGGAGGCTGCTCCTGAGCCCCTGTCCCCCGGGAGTACAAGCTGATGTGCTTGTGGACATGCTGAAAGGAAAGCTCACCAAGTGATTTGCCTGCCTGTGAGCATGGACTGACTTTTCCCAAGCAGTTATCTTGTCCCACACCATTTTACAGTACTCTGCAGAGCTCTATTCCCTAAGGGTGCCTCCCAAATGCTCAGCCACAAGCAGCAGGACAGCCGTGCAAGAACATGCTCAGCTCAATGCAGCCACCATCAGAGGAGAAGCAGCAAGACAGATAATTGCATTGTAACTCGTTTGCATGTCCATGTCTACTGTTTTTTCCCAGGCTAGGAAAGATCAGTGAACCAGTTATTTTGTCCTAAATGAGATTTTCACCACTTTTAGGAAGCTGAGCACCTTATATGGTTTGCATTAGCATGGCTGGGTTTTTGTCAGTGAAATAAGATTCCACCACTTTATAGCTTTGGTGTAGCAGACAGACCTCATGCACAATGAAGCAGTTGTGTGAGAGTGGCTTTATGCCACCCACGTGACAGACGATATTGTGATCTTAATTCATTTTACGCACATTTTCTGCAGAAACAGTTATAGGCTCTACTCTCTCCCCAAAATATACCATATTATGATTCTGAATACAGAGAAAGCATTATGTAAGCAAAGAACATTCCAGCCAACTTGCTAAGACAAGGAAAAATAACAAGGCAACTTTCCATATGCTGTACAGGCAAGATATCTTAAAAAAAGCACGGCCTGCAATAGGAAAGAAACAAAAGCTAACTGTATGAGAAGTCTGGGGAAATATACCACAGATCTTTCTGCTCAATCCAAATTTTGTATTTTTTTTTCACCAGGTCTTAAATGATTCAGCAACAAGTAAAACAAACTTGCAAACCCAGAAACCTTTCATGTAGGCCAACTTTCCACATTCTGTCAGATGCTAGATATTGAATAAATCAAGTATCTGCATAAAATGGCCACCTCAGAAAGAAAGAAGCAAAGCAAAACCAGGCACAGACCCACTTTTAATTCTATGATTCTACTGCACTGTCTGATGGCAACTGTAGCTGCTTTATAACATATCCCACTTCTCAGTCAGCTGAAATTCCAGCTGGACTTTGCCATCTTCAGACTGCAGCCAGGAACTATGTTGTGTTGCTAAGGAAATCCAATGAAGGACACAGCTTGAGCTCTTAATCAACATTTAAATTCCAGGCAAAGGCTGACTCATGCACGCTCCTCTTTTGGCTGCTACAAAGCAATCAAAACAAGGCAGATAAACTGCTGCAAACCCTCTTCTTTCTGAAGTAAGGTGTGCCCTTACATTGTTAAGACTGGATATGCATGGGGTAACAAGTGGTCAGGAGTACCAAATGATGTTATTGGCAGCCTTCACAGAGGACAGAACTGTACGTGGCCGTGGGCAGGCATTGTCAGGTTCATCCTGTTTTACAACAAACGCACTGAACTTTAAAGTCAAAATAAAGATGCTTCAGAAACACAGATTAAAAAGCTTCAGGAATCAAGAACCAGAATTTCTCATGCTGCACTTCTTATGCTGCACATTGTAGAACAATGTGACTGCCAACAAAGAGCTCTCTTGCAGCACTTGTGAAACTCAGGATACTGAGCTGTCTTACACAGGCTTCTGAGTGAATGAACTCTGAAGTAACTCAAAGAAAAAACAAGCCTGATGCACAGGTATCCCACACCCAGTCAACCAGGCTCAAAAAACCTTGGCCAATGTTTCCACAATACTTTTGCATTGTTGGCTTTGGTGTGGTGCTTCAGTGCCAGAATGCTACTGGACTCAAGTGTTCATACAGAACATTCAGGTCCTTTAAAAATTAGCAGACAGTAGAGTAGTTCTGTCCTGAGTGTATCCCAACAGTAAAATGCACCAGACACGGTGCATGGTGCATGCCTGGTCTGTCTCTTTTACTCCCTCCAACACATTTACCTGATGAGGTGAGATTATTGAAATCCTTTGTTTTTTCCATATAAGTACTACCAAGCATGGAAAAATCTTGCTCTCACAACAGTACAAAGCAGCCCATACACATGTTACTCTTTACACTCTCTCTGATGTTGTAGGGAGGCCTACAAGTAGGCAACTACAGTAGGCATAGGAAAAGCCTTCCAAGTCCTAAGTGCAGGCAACATTATAGTGTACAATTTTTAAGACCATGCTTTGCTGAAAATGCAAAAATCTCGTACTTCTTTGTGTACCACTTTCACATAGTACTGGCTATATCATTGCTAATGCCCATCAGAAGATTAGTGTAAATTTAGATATCATTTGTCATAAATAACAAAGAAAAGAACTTCTTGTTTCTCAGCTTTCTGCTGCTCAATGAAACACAGCTGACACCACTTCCAAAAACTCCTGAATAAAAGCTTTGATGTGAACAGTTTTCTTTTTTTACTGGCCTGCCTGCAATATTTTATGCCTGTATTTTTAATGATCCATTTCTGATGCTCAGTTACTGAGAACATTTGAACTCTACCATCACAACAGGAATACTGTAAGTTATTAATGTCTTCACAAACCAAATCTAGACAAGAGCAGCTCATCTATCATCAGGGTCGTCAGGCTTGGGCTGTGGTTCTGTGTCCCTTGGTCACAACAAAAATCCACGTTGCACATACTAGAGAAAAAGGCACAGGAAGTCCTTCCCATAGGTCTGTGAAGGCACATATCCTAAAATTCCCTTTAAAGAGCTGTAGGTGTCTGGCATCTGATGACTGGTAAAATGCTAATGTTATCTTTGTTGTACTTCTCAATGTCTGCAAAGTCTTTGGTTTCACCTTGTAAAATAAAATGAGGATTATGCTCCTTTCACTGAGGTTATAATTTTGCATTTGTTTTTCTTTTTTAAGAAAAAATTCTCACAGATCACTTCTGTGCTTTTATAGGATACCACAAGAAGGAAATAAAGTATGGAAGTGGAGAGAAAGGAAAAACCTGAGAAACCAGAGCTCGTGGCCTGTTGCTTATAGTTCATATACATAAACTAGTTATCTCACAGCTATTGCTTTGATCTATCTCCCTATTAATTCGTCTTGCCATTAAAGAACTACTGACATTTCACTGGTATTCAGATGTGATTAAAATATATTCTAATACCTATAAATAGAAATGTTGGTTTGAGTACTAATTAAAACAAATCTGGCTTTTGGGATCCTGAATCGATGAAAGAGTGAAAAGGTGCAGTAAACAACAACAGTCGAAATGATGCCCATTTTTTCCCTGAGGAATGGCTAGGCCTGTGTTTTATTGATTTTTAACCAATTAATTTTTGGATTCCAATGTGTCTATAAAAGTCCATCCAGTAACTTCAGCATAAGAGTAACAAGAAAGATTTTGTTCTCGCCTTCAATTTTATTTATTGCCATAAAGTTCCAATTATAACAGGGTAAGTCATGCACATCGACTTTCTGCCGCCTTCACAGTAGTTTTTAATTAAAAAAAAGAGTCAAATGTCATGTTCTGTTTACTGTGCTCCTTCACTGCAAGTTAGTTTGATCATATGCTACTCCATAGCTAACCCTTGCTTATATATAAATCTACACATTTGTTATTTTCATGGCTGGCTCCATCTTATTCTCCTCCTGAATACTACACCCTCTAGGCAAAGACTCATTGCAATGGTGCTTTCAGCCACAAGTTCTGCTCTGCCTTATTTGTCACAACTTTCCCATCTTGAGAAATCCACGGGATGCTGCAAAATAGCCAGTGATGCTCTGTGGTAATAAGGATTTACTGGTTTGCTCCCCAAAGACATTAAGCTCTTCAGAGCTGGGATGCTCATATGTGCCTGTGATGAGGAAACTACATTTACAATATGACATAAAAGTGTTTTCCTCTGGGACAGCTAATATCGCTGGCGCTCTCTAGAAGGAACTGTAAAGAACTGATTCCCCCTTAACCTCATGTCCAAAACCAGAACATGCTATACTCTCTGGAAAGCAGACTTCAAAATCCTGAGTGAGACCTCAGAGCAGCCACAGAGGAACAATATGGGCTGACCACAGGGAAGAATAATTTTAGACAGACAATATAACAAACATGCTTGCATCTGGGGACAATACACACAACTAAAACGAACTGGGCTCTAATATACTATCACAATGACACAGTGTGAAATTTATTAGTTGAAGATAATTACCTCAGCATCCTGCTTCTGGAGCTGGTACGTTTTCTTTAAGCACTGCAGTATTCTGGGACACAACGTCTTCTCCTCCAAGAGAGACTCCAGAAGTAAGACTAGCTGGTCAGGGAGAAGCTAAAAGGAAAATAAACTCCACATATGAATAAAGATCTCTACTGAGTGAGCACTTAAATAGAAACAAACCAGAGAGCAAGACTGTGATCATCTGTGTACTTCCAGCATGCGCTTGAAATACAACAAAAACTTCTACCTTGTTCTGAAAAAACTGAGGGTTTACATGTATGTGTTCTGAAATACTCTTTGTGCAGCTCAGTTAAGACTTATTTTCCATGTTTTTCATTACTACAGTTAGATTAGATCTAAACCATGTTTATCTTATTGAAATATAACCCCAGCTTATTAAGCAAGATTTTTATGACATATATATGCTAAGTAATTCCATTTTGTTTAGTCCTGGAAGGAATAAAACCATAATAATTTACAGTGTATAGCTTCAAGAATCACCCAGACATCAGAATGTACAATTTTTAGGAGTAGCATTTTTATCTGTTACGTGAGCAATTCTGTGATACTCTTACTGTGAGCAAAGAAACACAACACAAATAAGTGACCCACAAAACAAGCATTGGATTGACACATTTTGAGGCATATTCTAGCACAATCAGTCACAAGCCATCCATCATTACATGCTAAAGATGTGTGAACGTTATGTTTGTGGTACACCCATCAGCTATCTACCTATACATGTATATATATTTAGTAGTTATTTGGCTGACTCCTGAATCTATAACTCTCAACCTAAAATAAAAAACCAAGAAGTCTGATGTATCAGTGCTTATAATAGGCTTATGTGATGAACAAATAATTAACTCAAACGGAGCTCAGAGATAAATTACTTCAACTGCCAGGAAACATCTACTGGAAATTGAGGGTTCAGGGTGGTCAGTCAGAAGTTTCTCATATGTCCCAAAGATTTCTCCACTACTCATAATTGTGGGACACCAAAAGAGGTAGAAGGAAGAAAGGCAAAAAGTGAACTGAAGCTTTTCAACACAAAAAGAAACCACCACTGCTCACTCACATCCGCTGCTCCCCAGTCAGAACAATGAAAATAAAAATATCCTGTTACTTTAACACAACTTCCAGCTTTTATCACATTTGGCGATGCTGCCCATGTGCTCCTCTGCTGTATCAAAGTGCTGAGCAGGTAGGAAATGAAGTTGGCTCTTCCAATAACACACCCCACAGCAGGGATGTTTATGTGAACTGAACAAGTCTGGACCCCTGATCTTGGACAGCAAGTCCATAAAGTTATCAAGGATCTTCTGATAAGTCTTGATCTGTAAAATATCGTGGTTAATAACCAACTAACTATGAAAAAAGGAAGTTTTTTTCCTGTTTCAGTATGACATTATTTAGCATCATTACCTGAATCAGAATAAAGAAGAAACAGTTATCTCCAGGATTTTAATGCTTTGATTCCCTTGCATTTTTATTTCCTTCCATTTCTTCATTATGGAAGTTTTACTCCTGGAGACTGAAAACGCCTCACATCTTACTATCTCTTAATGAACATTTTCTAAGCAATACCAAGGCCTACCAGCAAAATTGATTTGTCAAAAATGGTCAAACATTTTAAAATATTGAGTAATTAAATTTCAGAACAGCTACTAAAATGCCAGCTTGAATGTTTATTGCACAGTCCAACATCGGCTGCCTGGAGGATGGTGAGACACACTAAAACTAGCACAGACAGCCACTTGAGGGAGGTGATTCTCCCCCTCTTCTCTTGTGAGACCCCACGTGGAGTACTGTGTCCAGTTCTGGAGTCCCCAATGTAAGAAGGACATAGAGATTCTGGAACATGTCCAGAGGAGACCCACAAAAATGATCAGAGGGTTGGAGCAACTGTGAAGCCAGGCTGAGGAAGTTGGGGTTGTTCAGCCTGGAGAAGTCTCTGAGGTGACTTTATAGCAACCTTAAAATGTCTGAAGGAGCCTACAAGAAAGCTGGGGTAGGGCTTTTTACACAGGTGTGTAGTGAGAGGACAAGGGGAAATGGTTTAAAACTTGAAGAGGGGAGATTCTGGTTAGGCATTAGGAAGCAATTCTTTAATTTGAGGGTGGTGAGATGCTGGCACAGGTTGCCCAAGGAAGTTGCGGCTGCCCCCTCCCTGGAAGTGTTCAAGGCCAGGTTGGATGGGGCCTTGAGCAACCTGATTTGTGGAAGGTGTCCCTGCCCATGCAGGGGGGTTCAAACCTGCAGATGATCTTTAAGGTCCCTTCCAACTCAAACCATTCTGATTCTATGACAGAATGAAACAGAGTATGCTTACAGGAAGGGCCTCTGCTTGGAGTCTGAATTAATTCTGAACACATAAAATGAAAAAAAAAACAACCTGAAATATTGCAGAACACCACACAGAGGTAGGTAGCTACTGATTCAGAAAGCATTTTCTGCTAAATATAAAGATAGCAGAACAATACTTAATTTGTAGAAACTGTAGAACAGTTGCATGAATATGTGAGTTCAGAACACCAGAGCTAATATTTTATAACATACCTCCAGCATAGTTGCTATAGATTCACCCACAGAAAACTATTGTTAAAGATAACATTACAGAATCTCACTGAAGCCAACAAAAGTACACCAGCAGAAATAATAGCTGTGTCCTTAATTTACCTCAGTCTAGCACTGCATTATGGGTGAAGAGATTTTGGAATTACAGATTAAACTCTTACTGGTTTATGTTTGAGACAGCAGAGAAAAAAAAAATAAAGAAATCTGAGACCATGGCTTTGTTGTTTTCCCATCTTCCAGCTGCCTGAGATGAGACTTTGCATACCAGTTTCCAGCTCAGGGATTTAATTCAAGCCCAGAGCAAACGGTGGCTGAGAGGGTGGGGGTACCAACAGAAGAAATTCTGATGGACCTGGTACCGAAGCAGCACTGGTGGGTGCAGGTATTACATGTTGTTCTCCCACTACTTCTGAAACAAAATAAAAGAAGGCACTCCCTTTTCTTACCTTTTCCTTTTCACAAAAGAGGCTCTGCCTAAGAGAGAAAAACTATCCTAAGCAAAGAGGGAGACAAGCTGTCTGCAGTTTCATGACAGAGACTGATACAGAACTCTTTTGAGGGATTTAGAAATCTTTTCTTCCAAGACAGCAATATGAATAATGCTAGCTCCAAAGCAACCTTTTAACTGTTATAAACAAAATTCATAAAATTGCAGTTGAATTTTCAGTCAAAAAACCCACACTCCATTATTTTTCATTTTCTCCACAACTGTTTGTCTCACCCACCTGTTACTTCTCATCTTTCACACCATGAGAACTGTTTGGGGTACACACTGTCAATTTTCCATTTGTTTGCCTGATGCTTAATACAAACAGGCCCCTGCTTTTAAGTGCTACCAAAACACAAATGCTGGAGAAAACAGAAATTAGGTTTCTTTTTTGGCATTAGGGAGGCATTTTCCTTTACAGCAACTCATATTTTGCGAATATCCAGTGAATATCTAGCATACATGTATATGCAGTCATTGAAGTAGATTACTTCAATCAGGAACTGTGATGAGTACAAAGAAATAGTTTTCATTATGACAATGATTGCTACAAGAGCATGTATTTATATTGTCAAGTAGATAGCTCCCAACCTGGGCTTCCTGCATGGAAATCATACTAATTTTCCCAGGCTTCCCCCTCCCCCACTGGCAAGTACTGACACTAAAAAGAGGGAACAAATTAGTATGTTGCAATCAAGCACACCCAGAGGTTTTCTGTCATGTCCCACGTAATTAACCATCATTCCCACTATAAAGCTGTATCCCAGCACTGTATATTTCATCTTGCCTGTAAAATCTCTCCTAAAACTCTTCAGCCTTTTGAAGAAGTTCACTCTGTCCTGCCATTAAACAGCCATTTGTCCCCCGATTCCCATCTGTAACCTAAAGTCATGGTCTTAGTCTTAATAATTAGGCTTTTACCTTTAAAACAAATTGCAAACTATAGGGAGTATCAAAACCAGGTCTGTATTTGAAAAAGTAAGGCAAAAGAATTAAAGAAATTGTAGCCACACTAAAACTGTAACTCAGGCCATTACAGAAGCAGCTTACGAGAGCTGAGATTTAACAAATACCAAATATCTGGAAAATAAGAAGAAGCCTTCTTTTTACTTTATTCATATCAGTACACAAGACGCTTAAACCATTACCCTTTGTTACAAGAATATCTCAAGATAGTAAGTTTGAAAAGGTTGCTACAAAGAATCTTGGAGCAAACCCATGAGTTTTCTGAAACTTACTCCTAACCTGTAAAAAGCACAAATAGCTCTTTCCTCCTCAAAGATCTGGTAGGGCAGCTACAGAGGTCATCAACCCATATCCCAGAAGACCACCCATGCAAAGGAGTGTATTTATCAATTCCTACATTAATGAATGCAATAAATGCCAGATTCACCCTTTACACTAGCAAAAATGCCATTGAAACATTTGGCTACTGACCTTTCACAGCCGTGAAATGTGACACAGATCTATCTACTTGGGCATCCACAGCACCAATGCTTGCACTGCACCCCTAAGCCAGGACACAAATCACTGAAGTAGTACAGCTGGTATGCTGAATATCCCATTTGCTCCTGCCTGCACTTGAATGAAGTCATTGAAAGCCTCCTCAGAGGGAAAATGTGCCTCAGACTAATGCAGCAACCGATTGACAGTGGCGTGATTTCTATTATTACTCCATTATCACACTGGGATCTGTGCCTAAACGAGCATGCTTCCTCCCTGATGCCATTTCCTTTTATCCTGGCTCTAGTCTAAATGTGGATCAATGGGAGTAATACATATGATGTCACTTCAATTTTCAGCTACTGCCTCCCTCTCTCACATGCACAGATAGATCAATTCTTCCCAAAAATGGTTAAGAAATGCACAGGGATACTCTTATCCCAGCAAAGCATTCTCTGCTATATTTGTCTGTGTAACCACAGCAAGGAACTGTTTACACTAAGCAAAAACAGGGGAGAAAAGAAAAAAAAGTCACTTCTGTGCACTGGAAATTGCTGGCTGGAACACAACACAAACAAGGCCCAAAACAGATTTAAAGCAATCTGACCACTGAAAATTGTACAGAAGCATTTCAGGTTTCTAAGGCACAATAAACTTCTACCTTATTTCTCTGGGAGAAGGTAGTCCCCACAAAAAAATATGAAATGCCTTTTCATATTCATTTTTAATTGCTTTTCCAAAGTCAACTCAATTTTTTCCCACCCCTCTCATAGGAAAGAAAGAAAAAGAACCCACCCCAGAGTTCAATAGTGAATGGTCCCCTTCAGACAGAATTTCCTCATTAATTGCAGATAAGAAAGCACTGCTTTACTAGTCTAGGAGAGAAGATTTATAGGGCCAAGCAATCTCTGTGCCTATGCTCTGAACTGATCAAAAAAATCCCTGAATGAATCTTACATTATAAACTTTTGCCATGGAAAGTCTGCCTTGAGGTCTGTTTTCTGCAGGCTGCAATTAAACAAAAAAAGCCTTTGTAAAACAAATCTCCCCTTACTCAAACTGTCCAGAAAACTGTTAGATTCAAAATTCAAGAAAACACTATTTACTCAACAACATTTTTAAATACACTTTGTCATTGTTTATCTCAAACACTATTGTTCCAATACTCTTTTGATCTGCACAGTGACTTCTTTTAAATGAAAACAAGGCTGTCCTCCCCCCTTCTGCCCCCAGCAACTCCCCCACCTCACCTCCCCCCTCCCCATTCAGGGGCTAAAATGTACTCATATCAAGTAACACATGAATTCAATAAAAAATGTCCATGCTAACAGCTGTTAACTAGCACAGTGCGCTACACTACTTAAGAGAGTCTAACTCTGAATGAACTAGTCTGCAGTTTGATTAATAAGCAGAAAAAAAAAAGTAATCTGCAGCTGACAAACACTTTGAACTGGCTCAAAAAATAAAACTCATCCATGCCAGAGGCTGACAAAATTTCAGAAGTATGTAGTGAAGCAGACTGTTCTCTAATTTTATTTGGGTCAGTTTGTTTATGACTTCCCTCTTACTGAAAAATCAGCTCCTCTTCAAAGGTTTATGAAATATAACTAAACCTCACTATATTTAAAAGCAAAATAATTATCACTCTCTGCAACACATTCTTGTCTACCCACAAACTATGCTTCTACGGAATGTCTTTTCACTTTGTATAATTTTTCTCAATCTCTGCTTAGACCATTCCTTCTGGTCTTGGCAACAACAGGTATTTTTTAGTATCTATTAAAAAAAAAACAAAACAAAACCAAAGCAAAAAACCCCAAACAAAATAGCAATTGTACAGAGTTTTAATAATAGAACAAAATTCCTATGAATTTGCTTCAAAACTCTTACTTCAAGAAGTACTGGCTGCAAAAAGTTCATCAGCATTTGATTTGTGTTGCAGCTCAAAATGCTGTTTCTGGGACATTTATATTTGGTATCACTTGCTTCATGCTAGTAGAGTATAAAAATGGAAGTGAGAACAGTTTATTTAATAAACTATTGCACTTGCATTTAGTTCCTAGTTACTTTCATCTTCATAACAACATAAGGATTTCTTATTTTTGGAAGCAGATCATCTGTGTTAGAAATAATTTCAAGGCCACTACCTACATAAATATAAAGATTTGATTTATTCTGGCAACACATAAGAAAATATTGTTGGATGAAAGACACAAATCCCTAAGACACGCACAATCTTACGTATGCACACGAGTCAAACAACCTCATCTCCACTGACTTTTACCAATCCTTTTCAAATGCACGGACAAAACTAGCGGTAATCTGATTTCAATTATCAATATACAAACAATAAATCTTATGACACAGCTACAGTTTAAGGTGAGTTTCCAGAGGGTTCTAAGAAGTTTTGTGCATGTGTTTGATTTTATTTATAATTCAATCTAATTCATGCAACAGTATTGTCCATGAAGCAACAGAACTTGGGGAACTTTTCTAACAAAGCAATGTTTTCAGCATTTTTCAAAGAGGGACTGCTGATGGGCAAGGACTTTACAAAACAGGGATTCTTTTGAGATGCCCTGCTCAAAACCTGTCCCGAATTAACACTGATTTGTCACCCAATGTTTACATACCCAGTGCAATACTTGCCTAAGTGTTTCAGATACCCAAATGGGGAAAGCTCTTGGGACTACTTCTGTGCTTAAACTACATCATACTCATACAAGTTTTTTGTCCTGTTGCACTTCAATGTGATTTTGACACCATGCAAATCATAGCACAAATCACATCATATTACTTGCATCAGACTTGTAGTAATAAGTAAGTGCAACTTACCATTTGATTTTCTTAACACTGGAAAATATTTGTAGAGTAGCATGAAAGCAAAATCAGACAGGAAAACTGTGTGTTCATATGTTACAATTCTGTGAGATGAGAATGCAAGGATTTAATTTTAGCAATATTTTAAACTGACTTTTAATGTAGAAATCAGCAGCATAAATGAAAGTTTAAAGCTGCTGTATATTCTGGGTCTGATATTTGGTTATAAGTTACTAGTAATGTTTTCAAAATGCCAGCCATTGCTACCATTCCATAGAGTGAACATTTTTTTCCTGGAGCTGTAGCATATAGTATTTTCACATAATTCACTTAATGAAGAGAAGATCCAGCATCTTCAATCTAATACAAATGCACTGGAATGTCAAAAACTATTAAAACTTTATGATTTAACATACTGCTAAGACAGCAAAATGTAAACCAGGTGGCTTCCACTACAGGTTTAGTCAAGTTATACAGTGCTGCCCCTCAGCCCCAGTTTTCTCTTATGTTTCACTGTAAACACAAGCACATAAGCATTTTATAAGCATAATAGGCTATGAATAGCCTATTCTATGCATACAATCACTACTGTGACTTGCTATTGTGCTGTTCCTGGCCTCTGCTGAAATGTCCAAGGCAAGAGGAAAGTGGACATGAAAAGCCAGATTCCATGCCTGACATCATGATAGGATCCATAGGATCATTACTTAGATGTACTGAGAACAGAGGATTGCTCTGACACAAAGGTGAAGCTGGCAACAGCAACATCTTCAGTTACCCCTTCACTTGATCTCAAAAATCCCAGCACTTGGGTGGGCAGAGGTGATCAGAACACCAGCCCTGCATTGAGTGCTCTCCATGTGAAAGCAGCTGGCACTAGGACAACCTTCTCATCTAACAGTAGACCCAAGAGAGGCACCTCAGCTTTAGCAAACTGTTCATCTAACTACAAAAAACAAAGCCAAGAACTTTTATTTTCCATACTCTTACACTACCACAAGTGAAAGGATTAATACACAAAACCAACAAATCTTAGCAACTGGAAGAAAGATTTCACGTGTATGTTGTAAGCATCTGAAGTGGAAGTATTTGCTTCCTCATTTTCATGTCCTAAACACTAAGTTTCAGTTGCTTCAGGTATGTGCTAATGCTGAGATGAGTAGCAGTGTAAGCCACCCCACCCTGAGGGACCATCATCTAGATCCACTGAAAACTATCAGACTAATGAGTGTCCTTTGAGACATTAGAATAAAGTTCAAGACTACAGCACACACTGAAAACCCATGTTTCAATGGCCAGTCTACCAACTGTTAAACAGAGTCAAAAAATAATTATCACTGTATGCTAGCCACAACCATCAGAGTACTCTTAGAAAGATTTCCTTTATTTTTCTGCCTGTATGTACTAGGGGAAGAAAGAAGGACAAAACCCTCAAAGCCAAAGAAAATTTATTAATTTTTCTAAGCTTTGCTATGTGGTAAATTACTGTCTAAGTAACCTCATCACTCAGCATTGAAAATGTCAAATCCTATCTCTAGAAAGTACCCTGGGCAGTTAAACTACCTCTTCAGTCCAAAATCCTTGCAACCAAGTAATTGGAGAATTACTTTCTTTTTCCTTGAGAAACTGGAATATAAATGGAAATTTCTGGAACAGAAATATTTTCTACTTATGTCTACTAATGTGGAACACAATACCCGGAGTGTATTTAGGATTGTGATCTTCAAGATTCATGGGAATTCTCTAAACGTTTCCCAGCTCTCTTATGATGTGGTCAGATCTTGGGGAGACCATGACCCATTTGCTGGAATATGTTAATCACAAAGGCATAATACATGCCCCAAACAGCTGGCATTGTTCAGAAAACGAACCTGAAGAAGGGGAGAGACAAGAAATTACTTCTTTTCCAACTTTTCATCATACTGGCTTCTGCTGAAGGCAGTTTAACATAAAGCACTAATAATATCACAAGCCTGCCTGGAGGAAAGGACTAAAGCACATCCACTTCCAACCCTTGACCCTTTACTCCTGTAATCCCTAAGCACCAATTCTCTTTTCTACACTTCTGGTCTCAGAACAAGTCATGAGTGATTCCATGTATAATTATGTGAGTTATCTTCTAACACTTGCATTTCCAGAGCTCAGCTAGCAGAGTTTTCTTCTGACCTGAAATCTGGCTCTGATGCATTGTGTGTCACATACAGTCTGTGAAGACTCGAAACAGATTTCCCAACACATCATGTCCATTTTATCCTTTGCTGGGGAGGGCTCCAATTTTTTGTGTTTTCTTAATTTGCTCAGAATTCAAGCAACCAGGTCGAGCACACTCGTATTTCAGAAACATATCCTTACCTCCTTAATCACAGATGACTTTGCAGTAGATAAAACTGTAACAGGTGAGATCTAGACCTAGGACTACAGAAGTGGGAAACTAACAGAGAATTATGTAGAGTTTGCAGTCACAAAACAGTCTCCACTGACTGCAGATGCAGAGATGCAAATCCACCACCATCAGCTTCTTTGATTCTTTTTTAAACTAACATCTGTCAGTGTCAATGAATAAAAATTTGCAGTTATCAGGGAGAAATCTTTCATTGTGGCTAAACTGATCCAGTTCCACAGCTGATGTAATTTCTCAGCCCAGCTACCACTCAGAGTGTCTCAGAGTGAAGCTTTTGTCACTTCAGAAGACAGCAAGTAATGTGGACTGCTGCATGACTCCAGCAACACAGGTCACTGCATGCCTGTCACACTGCTCTTCTAGTTTCTATATGGGTTTGCACCAACATCCCCTCTAATCCAGCCACTGCAGCCTGCACTGGTGATGCTGAGGCCACCTCTGACGGCTGACTGAGGATCACAGACAATAGCTAGGCTCTTTTTCCATTCCACAATTCTCCACTCAAGGCCCACAGTCTTCTTGAAAGGGAGCCTGAACTTCTTAATGGCTTTATCCAAAACTTACACTGTGAACTAAGCACATGCATTACCACGGCAAATTTCTTGGTTTTGCCTGCTCACATACAAATACATTGCAGCATGTACTTGAGGAAAAAAAAAAAAAAACAAGATTAAAAAAGCAACCTTTTCTCCCTCCCAAGAAACCCTTTCTGAAACAAAACACTCCACTGCTCAGAGCTCTCTCCAGGGGGAGAGAATGAGGCAATGATGACAGATGAAACAACACATGACAGATGTTAGTTCATTGCTTAATGCACTTGTGGAAGCTACTCAGATTCTATGGCGATGAGTGTGGTATGAAACAGCACAAGCATATCCCATTACATTTTATTCCTGATTTTAAAAATATGCATAAGATTTTATTTAAAACTGTTGTGGAAGACAATTAACATTGGGGAAAAGTCCCCCAAAAACCACGAAGACTTTAAAAGATCTGTGGACAAATGGGTGAGTGTTGCATGACACCTTTATTATGCCCAGTGTACAGAAGATGCTGTAGTTACTAGCAAGGATCTAGCTGACAGATTTTCTCTTTCAAAGCTCATTAAAGCTAAACATAAAAATTAATCCTAGATGAAAACTGCTGGACTCCAAGTCCCAGCTGCAATCGGACAAAATTTTAGCTTGAAGGATGGCAAGAAACTGAGTAGCTTGAGATAGGATTTGTACACCATTAGCATACAAAGCACCAGGACTTGGTAAGGAAAAACAAGAAAACAAAACAAAACAACCCCAAACCAGCCAATTAAACCCTGGAAGTTAGTTGAAATGCTAATGATGGCAGAAGTAATGACCAGATACACTGAAAAAGTGCTACATTCTGCTCATGTTTCTCAGATGAGACTTTCTATAATGCAAAGTAAGATATGTGAATTATTAAAAGGAAGCAGGACTCATTTTGTCACGTGTACTGACCAGTACTTCCACATACAGACACAACATTAATAATTTCTTTTAGATCCAGATAATGGATTTATTTACTGACTCATAACTACAGCTTTTGTGTGGGAACAACTCTATTCAATTTAATAGAATTACATCAAAGTACTAGCCTCTGAAGAGTTTTGTTGAAAGAAACAAAAATTAGAATTTCTGTGAAGGCAGAAATGGCTTTATGACAATGCAAGCAAAACAGAAAAATATTTTGGACATACTAACTACTAAGTTGAGGAAGGGGCATGAACAAAATACTTTATATTTAACACACAGTCCCTTATAAGCTCATTTTCACAGTTGGATTAAAACTAAAGACTTTAAATATAATAATTTCCTTATAAAATAGGGATAAATATAATTTATTATATTCACTTGTAACATAAACATACAAAGACATGCTTACAGAATAACACTCTGAAATGCTTAACTCTTTCCAACCTTTTTTTTTAATAACAAGCCTCATAATTAAAAAAAAAATTGGTGTTTAGGTTCTCTTTTTTATGTATCTGTAAGGAAGATTCAATGAGTTCCTTAACAGACCTTGAGTTCATACACCCCTTTCCATTAGGTTTATACATAACATTCTGTAATACCTGTAGCCACTTAACATGCTTATAAAATGTGAGTACTTGCAACTTAATTTCCAAAAGCAGATACAAAGACAAGTCTTATTGCTGAAATAGCAGAAGGTCCTAAGTTCTCCATTCTCAGAGACTTTTTACAACATTTTCCATCAACACTTTACCACAACTTTCATTTTTAAAGACATTTGAAAATTTCCAGTGCTTTATTATTGAGGAAGCAAAGAGTAAAATCACTTGTTGCAGAAAAATAAAAAAAAAATCCTAAATCAAAACTCCTACTCTGAATTTGACATTATTTTTATTCTATAAACCTGCAGAGAAATTATTCAATTTACTGCCACTTATTTCCATACTATTTTCTGTTCAGTAAAAGAATCTAACGTGTAAAGCAGTGAGTGCCTCCCATCCTGCTTCTCCCCCATGAACTTCTGGATTCCACTCCAATATTTCATGTCCTGCTCAACTTGGACCTTTTAACGGGGATCTGGGGGAACCAATATGGGCCACAGTAGGACTTCCTGGTAAGCAGGCATCAAGCAAATCACATCAATAAATAGAGCCTATTCTCTGCAACACAACATTAAATTGCTTACTTTTATAGCTGAACAGTACCTAACTTCTCTCCCTGTTCAGGAAAGCAGGGAGTGGAAAAAATAGTGGCCTCCAGGAAAAATGTGTGGAAAATTTGCTGTCCTATGGCCTCATTCCATACTCCTTACAGAAGGACATCTCCTCATTTATTTACTCACTTAAGATCAAGACCAGCACTTAATCACTAAAGTTACATAAAAATGTTAAAACTACCAAACAGATAATGCCAGTGAGCACTGGTCTGGCTGTGCAGCAGTAAAGCATTATTTGTTTAGAAGTGGTGGGATAATGCTAAGTACAGTGCTTCAACAAGAATTCATAATCATGTATACTAATGCACAGTGACAGAACAAAGTTACTTACATGAAAAGTTTAAACAATACAATGCCACAACTGATTTAAGAAATTCCTTGGTAACATAATCGTTTAAACATAATTCAAGATAAATAATGAATGCTTCTGAATGCTGAAATGCAAACCATTTTGCAATACAAGAAAAGTTTCTGCTTAGTATGGATCTTGTTCTTGAAAAGCAAAGGCAAATGCCCACCCCACCTGCTCTTCCCTGTCTCATGAAATCAAACTTTGGAAGCTTCATTTCAGGTATGTGTAGGCTGCTGTGACTTAAATGGACCTGAAGTTTCCATTATGAACTACAGCTCTCAGATGCTTTTTACTTAACTATAGAAATTCCCTGCAGCAAGAAACTTGGCATTCAAGTTTTCAGTCTGTAAGAGATTTTAAGATTACTTTCACTACTAACATTAGTCCTCATAAAATGTCCAAGGTGGTCTACTGACTTAAGAAAAGTGTTTGTCATCAAAATCCTACTTTTGAGAAATAAAACATTAAAAGTTGATTATTCTAGGGTGAGCCTAATGACATTTGCAACTCTGAAATTAGGACAGCTGTGGTAACACACAGCAAACAGCCGTAGCTGCTTTAAGGACTAAATGTTTTCCACTGGCATTGTTAACTTTTAATAGCTTCATCTTAAATAACAGAAAAAGATAACACTTTTTAATTTTCTTTCAACTAGGCAGTAGAGATTCAGTTTGTTGTGTGGTTTTTTTGACCATGTTTAAAAGCAGTCACCTGAATACGTCTCCCAAAACCCCAGCCACTTCACCACCTGCCCCAGCGAAATCCCCAAACAGTCTCACTTTATGGACACAACTCTGTGAACACTTTGGTGTAATTAATTTCACATGCAAGAAATACCTCCACTGAGAGGAACAGCAACCTACACTTGCTCACAAGTTTACAGCATTTGACCCTCTTAAGTGTCTCTTTTAAAAGGACATTTAAGGGTTTAATAAATTAATAGCAAAGTTACACTCCAGAATTTTGCAGCAACAGTAAGGTTATTGTTTTTTCAAACTAGCTCAAAACGTGGGTTCTATATTACATTATACAGACTCACAGAGCAATTTTTGTGGTATGCTACTTATTATCTGCAGAATCGAATGAACTTATTAAATTATACACAACTTTAGCCAGTCTAGTCGGAAAATACACTTAAAGGAACAAAATATTCTTGGAAATTTAACACTTCCCACTAGTTCATTATTTATTTATTTATTAAACATTAGCTGCAACAGTGTGTCAGTTTTTACAGCAGTTTCTGCCCACGGCTGACTTCAGCCTAGGAAGCTGCTGCAGCTCTGACTTTCAAATTCATACATACCTACAAGTTCTAGAAAACCTGGAATCAAAAGCACTCAGCACTTGTAGAAATTAAGGACCTCACAAGTGTAGTAAGTACATTATAGTGTCCCATGCAAAGAAAACACTGTACACTGAGGTCTCCAGTTGTTCGTCTGTTTTTTTCTGGCAATCTTACAGTTGTTTTCACCACTGTTTGTTAAGAGGGTGAACTTCTGCCCATGATCAGCTTAGCTCTTAATCAGTCCTCATTTTGCCAACTATCTTTGTCTAAATTCCAGAGAAGCCAAAAGATACACTTAAAAGAAGTTAAAACATGTTAAACAGCCTTTGATTTCACCGTTTGAAAAATTTAACCTTGAAAAAACATCTGAAAAGACATGCAAAGCTGATTACATGGGTAGTAGACATATTTTTCCACCCCTGTAAACTGTTCTTAAAGAAGTTGCCTGCATTTCATATTTCTCCAAAGCCAAGAAACAGAAACCAGCTGTGCTGTAAATGCCCAGTCTGGCACTGGCAGGTAAAAGGCTCTCAGCTGCATATCACTGTTTTAACATTATGGTTGAACACTGCAACAGACAGCAATTTTCCTTCACAAACACTCCTTTTAAAAGCAATTAAAAAGTGATTAATGGTAAATTCAAGTTCTTAACTAAGTGCAAATGGGCAATGGAGGCAAGGTTACTTGAATCGAGCTTCACCAATATGCAAAACAAGCACCATAACCAGTAACAGCTGAATTACTCCAAGAATTGGTGAGGTACATGACAAAAGAAATGCAGTATGTGCAAATGCCAAAAGACAAGGGTTTACTCACTGAAAATGCAACTTCAGTTCCACTCAGTCTGCGAGAGCACGAAGTCTTTTAGCCTGCTTATGCCTTGACTGCGGTGCTTCTATACTACCCGTCTTCTCTTCAGACTATATACACAAGCTCTTCTTCTTAATCTAAATCCAATCACAAACCATTCTTGGAAATGCTCCACCCTTGCAATTACATACTGCTCTCAGTGATCATATTCCAACTCTCCTCCTCCTTTTCTGTACCGTAGCCCTTTATATTCAATGTTCTTCTTGGAGCATTGTCTCTCATGTAATAATCATATTAATTAGAACTTTTGGCATTTAAACATCATGAAACTAGTTTTGGAAAATCTTACAATCCCAGGGGCGATAAAAACATAAAAGTAAAGCCCTTTTTTGTCTGCCCCCAAACATATAGGAATTTCTTAAAGACAAAAAACAGAAGAAGAAACGTTATCTGTAACAAAGTGAGTATGTCCATTGCCGTAAGAGCTCTATTAGTTTCTGATGCTAGTGCACAGACTTCAAGGAGATATCAGCAATAAACACAGCAATAAACACTTAAATAGCTGAAATACAAAGTAGATGCACTGGGGTCTGCCAAGGGCAGGAGGTATTTCTTCATTTTCAGAATAATTGCATGTTATTTTTTATGCAGTTTCAATGTAAATAAAAGCAATAAAAGGAAAAAAAGAACATTCTACTGAAACTATAGTTTCTTTTAATTATGAATAGTACATAATTAGCAGTCTTACAGTAAATTGTGCTGGTCTGCGTGATTTCACAATGCCAATCTCTGTTCATAGAGAGACTGGATGGAACAAACAAATAAAACAATGGAATTTCTGCAGGTCTGTACCATTAACAAAACCGGTGTAATTAAGCAGCCTTTCCATTACACACTGCCCTTCTATGCTAACCTTTGTGGTCAAAAAATAGTTTGTTCAGCTATAAACAAAGGGTTGACAATGCTATTTAGTTTTGGATGTATCGGCATGGAGCAAAATAATAAGAATCTGTACCTTTCTGAGAGGTCTCTCAAGGGAAAGAACAGGAAAGTGACAGCAAAATTGCTGTAGTGATACATCATACAATTATTCCACAAAGCTGACCAAGTTTCATGCAGTACTGAGGACTGGTTTTCTCTAGAAAATGTGTTTTCCCTTTTTCAGTCCCCCTGGGGCCTGGGGATCCTTGACTGTACAGTTTGAACTGACTTAAAATGTGGAGGGGAGGGGGGGAGAGAGGCACATAGGAAACAAAACCCCCAGAGTGTTGTGACAGGCTATTTCAGCATAAACATGGATACATTTATACAGCCAAGGCACTTGGGGCCTATTGGCAGCAATACTGAAAATCACATGACATAAAATTATAACATATGCCTCACACAATTAGGATACCAAATTAAATGTCTCTCAATGTATACATTACTTCTTTCCTTTATTAATTTATTTTCTCATTTTCTAATGATCAGGTTCCCAATTCCACCAGTAAGTGCTCTCTGTATAGGTCACTATTACTGTGGCAATACACACATGCTGTACATACAGCATGGCTATAAACTGCAGCAAGAAGGATTAATTTAATCTAGATTTTTGATGCATAACATAGCAAAAGATAGAATGGTAGATGGTGAGTCAGTCTGCTAAGACTTCAAAAATAATGGGAAAATATACTGATGGCTTTTAGCCTATTAGTTCTTGATCATCTCTTCTCTTTTCCACTTGTGCTTGGTATTATTCAGCACAGTAAATGAAATATTTTCATTGTTGTTTTTTTTTTCTTAAAGTGGGTTGCAGGTTACCATAACAGAAAATTGTGAGCTCCATGACAGTAGAACCTTTTTTTTTACCTATTACGTATACATTGCATTTTTTTCAGTTCTTGGTGATTGAGTTGTACTCTATTTTTGAATGTTTTACTCACTGTTTATAATTTTGTTTATTCTGGATAGTCTGTTTCTCCACTTGTAGTGGGGTTTTTTGTGTGGTTCTGTTTGGTTTTTGTTGTTTTTGCTTTGTCTGTTTGCTTTTTTTAAAAATTACTCACACAGCAACAGGGAAAAAAATATTTTTAAAACCCCTCTCCAGGAAACTGGACTGTGAAACCACAAAATCTGTCAGTGACAAAGCAGGGGGGAACCTTACATATTTTTAGCTAACATTTTGAAGCTGACTAGATTTCAGGTTGAAGATTTAAAAAAAAAATACAAAGTAAAATGAATGTACTTTTCTTGATTGAAAGAGAAGGCTTTGACAGGGAATAGAAGGGAACAAAGAAGTATGCTTTTATCATGATAACAGAAGGCAAGAAAACACTTAAAAAAAAAAAATCCATAGATAGGATGACATTTTCTTTCCACATAGACTTTATACATTCCACCCTTTCACCAGTTTAAAAGCCCCCATACTTTTTTCCAATATTTCAATATAACTGACATTGAAAATCCCTCTTGTTTCTTGTTTTCCCACACCCTCTGTGGGTGACACTTGATAAGGAGCGTGCTCTTCCCTAAGGAGAGTGCCAACAGCAGCGTGTGGATGCAAGGGATGAGCTGAAAGACTACAAAATAAACCAGAGCCACGACCTGGCTGCTTCTGCATGCACGAGGCTCCCTTCCCCAGGAGCAGTGAGGACGCACTGTGTGCCCGTGACACGAGGGACACGTGGGATGTGCTGCCACTTGACACTTCAGCCACAGAAAGCACTTCTTCATTTTCAAAAACAATTTCCAAGCCACTGCTGGGCAAATCTCCTGATCTCTGCCTAAAGGCTTTCCGGGGTATTATCTATGTAAGGAAGACATCTCACTATACCTGGAAAATGGGAAACACTACCAATTAATTTTTTTCTATTTGTGGCTGAAAAAACTACATTCAGTAATACACAATTCAAGACAGAACAATGAGGGACTCCATGATGCTGATTAGTACCTACAGAAAGATTTTTCCAATCTGTATTTTGCTGATACTCATTCTCTACCACATTTTCCTAAGTTTCAACAGAAGAAAAAATATAAAACTAATTAAATGCTTGTAAACAGAAGGAAAAGCTGCTGCATTTTTGCAATTTCAATGAAAAATCCACACATTTCTATTTTTCTTTCATACAAAACACCTTTAGTACGCTATGGTTAGCTAAGTTTGAAACTGGTCAAAGTTGTGATTAGAGTACCTTATTATGAAGATTAAAAGTCTTGACTGAAATAGAATGACTAGTCAATAAAAAGTAAAAAAAAAAAAAAAAAAAAAAAAAAAAAAAAAAAAAAAAGCTAGTAGGAAAGCCAAGGCTCAGATCAAGGATCTGTACTTTTCCACATTCAATTTGAAGTTAATTTTCGAGCCATATTAACTTACCACATACAT
Organism: Heliangelus exortis; assembly: GCF_036169615.1. NCBI lineage: Eukaryota > Metazoa > Chordata > Aves > Apodiformes > Trochilidae > Heliangelus > Heliangelus exortis. The sequence continues at coordinate 32,761,926 of NC_092454.1, forward strand.
TTTCATAATTAAATTGCATAATGTTACAGTTCAATGAGCATATTAGGTAAATAATACAGACACTTTAGTTTAGCACAAGAAAGGTTGGCTGTGTATCTAAAATTAATTCCATGTTCCTGATACACTGCTACTGTGAAAAAAAGTCTACTGTGAAGAACTATAAATCAGTTTTCCCTGATAATACAAATCAGCAAGTATACGAGAAAACTAATCTGCAGCACACTTTGTAGCAGCTTGCATGGAGCAATGAGATAAGTTGTTACTGTTCAAATAAACATTATGTACATTTTTTTGCACATTTGCACCTTCATCACAGCTTGTAAATAAGGCTTGCAAGAGCAAACCAGGTCCTGATGTAAAGCACAGATAGAGTTTTGCCCTACTTTTCTGACAGGTGAGCATATAATAATATTACATTACTGGGAAAGATATAAAACGTACATTGAATGTATACTCACAACAGTTTATGAACTCTGACAGATCTAACTAAACAGATGTAAGGCTAAAACTTTTGAAAAGGATCACAGAGAGCCATCTTGCAACAACAGTATTAGAGAAACAAAAATAACAAAACAAAACAAAAACAAAAAACAAAAAGACAAAAAAACAAAAAAACAAACAAACAAAAAAGGCAAAATCACTCTATTTCTGACAAAATCAAACCAGCTTGCATACCGGATGTCAGTAAGCACTTTATTTTTAGTTACTCTACATGGGCTATCTACTGCTCAAAAAGAGACCTACACGCACTTTTTGGAAACTTAGGGAAACTGAGTTGCAGCTGCTTTGCATCAGATTTATATGCTGAGCATTTAAGACATAACAAACTTGATTCTGTAGCAGTACTTGTCGAGACAAAATTCCCATAGATTTCAGTGAAACTCATCTGCATAAGGATTGTAGGGTGTGGCACACTGCACCTTCTGAGTAATCATTTTAGCATATACACATTATGAAAATTTAAATTTATTTTGACATTTTGTAGTCTTTGGTTAGCTTTAAACTTTCAGTGCAAAGCCAAAACATGTAAACATTAAAGAGCATAAGATAAAACAAAGTGCTGCAGGAAACAGCCTTGCTCAAATCTAGCAGAGATTGAAGCAAATATGTAACATACTCCTAACCACCTTGTTCATTTGAGGACATTTGCACATGGTGTACATTTCTTATTTAGGGATATCACATATGTTGATAAGGGTCAGATTAATTTAAGAAATGAGTCATGGTTTAATGCTGGGCCAGCAATTAACTGAATGAAAGATGCTTTCTACTAATTCCCTTCCCCTCCCTGATAAAGAAAGGAAAAAGAATAAGGGAGAGAGACTTATGGGCAGGAAACTAAACTACTCAGGTTTAATGAAACATGATAAATGTTTATAATGACAAAAAGGATAAAAAAAAATTTTTACAAATATACAGAAAAACAATACCACATTCCTCTCCCCTGACCCCAGTAACTCTCACATCACCACCAAGGCTGCAAGTAAGCCCTGGGAATGTCCAGGCTGGACTCCTGGAGTCAGCAGCAGTTGGGAGCTGGAGGCAGGAACACACAGATTCAGGCTGGCATGGATCAAGACCAAAGACAGACCAATGGACAGAACCTCCCAGGATGCCAAAGCAAACAGGAGCAAGCAGAGAAGGGCAAAAACAAAGTGTGAAGAGGAAGGCTGAAGGAAGGAAGGGGTTTGACCATTGTGATTCCTCGATTTTATACTGAGTATGATGTGTATGGAATGGAATACTCTGGTCAATCTGTCCTCTCCTCCCTAAAGGAGGGTCGCAGGTATCATCTCTTTATTGCAGGTGTCATGCATATAACCCATGCATAAGAAGTAAGTATTATCAGGGCATTTTCTGATATACACCTTGGTCACTGGATATTTGTCAAAAACCTTGTTGTAGTAAGTTGACCTCAGATGTCTCTAAATACTTTATAAAAACAATTTGTGGCCATGTAGGCACACAGAGAAAAGCTTAGTCTTGGCAAGTAGAGACAGCCAGATTTGCATAAGCAGACAGTGAAAACAAGAACTTTGAAAGGCCCTGGATGGAAGGCTCACAATGTGTGTCTCATCTATAAAACCAGAAAGCAACATGTTATTACTATACTTCATAGTGTAAGGAATCTAGTGGTTTTTATTTATACAGAGACTGACACTTTACGTGGCCATATTTCCAATGTTTTTTCTTGTACAGTAGTATCAGAACAACAGCTTTTTTCCCACTTTTTGTACTATTCCATATTGGAATTAGGACCTAAATCAGACTTAGACCTTTATGAACCCCCTGTAAAAGAGTGGAAATACTGACTTTTGTGTTCCTCCAACTTCGTAACAGGATGAGCATACTTTTGGCATATGGTATGAAAAGAATATCGACCAAATGGAAAAAAGAGGCTTAAACATTTACAGTGGAGCCTAAATACTCTTTTTCTAAATAAATCTTCTTTCCAAAGAAATGCAACATAAGAAAAAAGAAAAGGTTCATTCCCTCCTAAAAATACCCATCAGTATCACAAAAGCTGCTCTCACAACTAGTAGCCTTGATGGACATGAGGGCTGAATGACTGTGGAAACTGAATTAAACCCCCTGTCCGTGTAGGTGGTCCTTATGGATCAGTGTGCCAGAATCGGCACCACTCCTGTCCATGATGCATCTGTTCCATGGGCACAGTCCTTCAGGCTGCAGTTCTCTCAGAATGATACCAGTTAATGGAGCTACATTTTTAAAAAATCTCTCTTTTAAACAGTAATTTAAGATAAATGGCTATTTGCAATAGACAGTTGCAATAGGAACTCTCATTGCAGGCTCCTGCTAATCGAATTTAAGCATGATTTTGTTTCCACTCAGGAAGCTTAAATTAATTTAGCTGTTCCTGAACACTGCTACAGAAAGATGAAGTATCCAGTGGCTCATGAGTACAGTTCCTAGTTCAACAGCCACATTTGCTACACAGCCAGGTTATGCTGAAAATTTGTTTGCTTTAGCTACCATGACACAAGGGATTTATACTATTACCCTGTTATCCCATTACATTCAGTTTTAGACTTGCACAGATTGCCTAGAGACTGAAAAGCAGAAGAATTCAAATCCTCATGCATGATAAATTACCAGCTGCAAGCAAATCTCTGGCATATTCCCCACACTGATAAGTCTTTGTCATTAATGCACCCCAACACTGAGAAGTCCAGTGTCGTCCGATTTCCCACTATTATCTATTATCTCCTTCTACTGATTATTATTATTATTGTTGTTGTTGTTATCATCAGTCAGTAAACTTTCAATTCAGGACTAGTTTCTAATATAACAAACTGTGGTTTCTAATTCATCCCATGCATTGAAGATATGTGTTTTGGTGAGTAACAAGGAGAAGGGCAAAAACTATGATGAAAATGTCAAAATCAGTAAGCAGAAACTGAAGTCTCCCCTTGTTTTTCAGAGACTTGCAAAATAGTTTTTGAATACAGAATCCTTCCATTCAGTCTTTTATAACTACGTGGAGGGCTCCATCAAACTCATTGAGAAAAATTAACATTCTGGAGTCTGAGTTACCTAACTCTGGGTCTTTTCTTCCACTGTCACTTTCACTGTCACTGTTACTTAAAGGTAAATAATGACAAGCAAATTAAGACAACGAATGAAGACAGCCAAAGTCACTGTTCAAGGGATGTCCACATGCAGAACTCAGTTCAGAAAGTCAAGTCCATTCCTCTTTGAATGCCATTCCTGCTAAATATGTGAGGACAGGTATCAGAAGATAACAGACTGCTAGCACAATACCAGGAGATGCTGTGTCCTTAGTAATCCTATATACATTTACAGTGTGGCTAGAATTGTTGGCACTTAAAGAAAAAACAAACCACAACCTAGATGTTTCCAGTCATCAGTTTCATACAAAAGCTATGGGTTATGCCCAAGCTATGGGGAATCACCACAATCAATGTCTGAAGTTGGATTACCAGCTGGTATGACAAGGTTCTCCCTCCTGTTTTTTTCATTTCATCAGCTCACAGGCTGCTATCAGTGAATGGCAAGAAACACATAAGCTCATTTTCTTTAGTTTTGTCTTTAAAACCAAAATCCAACAGTTCAGGAAATACTGTAAGATGAAGCTGGCTGCACTCCTAGAAAAAAACTTATAATTTCAGTAAAGCCTGACTTCTCTCTATAAATTACACCCTAACCCCCCCAAAACAAACAGGAAAAGATACTATTACCTAATGTCTGAAAACTTTGAGAATATATTAATTCATGGAAAGTACTTCTGCAAGTGAAATGAACCAAAATTATTTCTATTGTTTATTGCATAGTAAACAAGATATCCAGGTAACTTTTTAAACTGTGTCTTCCTGGAAATACTATATTCCTTTTACTTGTCAAGGAAAGCAAACACTGGACTTGGTGCAGATAATCTTGTTAGCATAAAACCACTCTCAACAAGACAGAACCGTGTTTTTACAGAGGCATGCTACAACATTTTCCACTGTCATTCCCAGCCCCTGATGTGCAATTGAAGCACCTATCTGAATTCATGTTGCTGTAGTTAAACGATCATATCCTCTATGCTTTCAAGTGTATTTTCAAATAAACAACTTTATTTGCTATCAACACATCCAGAATTCATTCATCACTATTCTCAGTGTGTAATTTAATCCCATGACAATCACATCATCTTTCAGATGATTCATGTGGCCATGACTGTCAATGCAATGTTTGTGGCCAGCCTGAAACACAGACAAGATCAAAGGAACTATATAAGAGGCAGCCCCACCAGGGTGACATTATGTGCCGTGCCTATAAAATCAGATTACTGCTTCTCTGGCCACGGCTTTCTCTCAATGTGAAAGCTGTGTCTGTATCAAGCTCTGTAACACCTGAAGGAAACAGAAGTTACCTTTTTGATAAAGTAGGCCACAATAATTCCAGTAATTGCTCAGAGGAGAGCCCTGTTACTTTGCTTTATGTCACAGTAAAAGTGTTTTACTGCAAAGACAACAAGGAGCTGCAGAAACCACCTGTATGATGGAAACATACTGTAAGACCTTTTTCTTGCACTGTATTATTCTGGCAAAGGGAAGGGAGGAGCCTTTTCCCAGGAGTGCAGGAGCAAACCTGCACAGCCTGCCTCTCCACGCACAGCCCACAAGGGATCTCCCTCCAAGAGGCACTTATCTGTACACCAAATTGACATTTTGGGGAAAGCATCAGGCCTAATTATAAGTTTAAAGCCAAAGATAAGTGCCACAGGACCACAATGGGAATTAGAGCCTCTGTCTGGCTGGTCCTGCCTGCTCTGTCTTGGCCTGACACACAAATAGCTAATAAGAGTTCATTTAGCCTGTTAATACACCAGTTGGCAGCAAACAGATAAGGCTCAGGCATAGGTAGGGAAGGACACGATCATTTCCCAAAAGACCATATAAAGTTGAAAGTTGTAACTCCAAGCCCAGTACTATAAACCAAAGATTAAAATTACACATTATGAAAGGAATAGTCACTGTCCTAATGGTTAAAAGAAGCATGTATTTGTTTGTTTCTGAATTATCACATCCTTAGAATGCTCTCCTGGGAAGGGAAAAAAAAAAAATTTTGGCAAGAATGTTATTTAATAGATATCAATTAGATTGCTGGGGTCCAAGGGCTGTTTTGTCTCCTGGATGGCTCAGTGACTGCCCCATTCTAACACCCTTTTGTTGTGGCAGGCTATTTAGCAGAAGGAGAAAGCACAGTTAGCATAGTTAGGCCACATTAATTTGCTGAAACTGGGCTCAAAACCACCTCTTTTTTGATTAGTTCTATGAAAGCAATTCTTATATGAGTCAGCTGCCAGAGAAGTAGATATTAATTTAGCAACCAAATTATTTCAGAATATGTGAATTTGCTATTTCAGTCTCAGTTTCCTTTGCTGTTATTTCTGCACTGTGCAGGTGAGTTATGATTATGTAGCACACAAAATCAGAGCAAGTCCAAAGCATCCATTCCTTTCTAAAGCCCTTTCATAATGCTGCTGAGCATAGTTGTACCTGTATTATTATAACCCTGTATTATCACTGTGTAAAGATGACCAAAAGATACATTGATAAAATCATTCAGATAAGACTATCTCTCTTATCAAATACAAACAATTAATATTATGTTACTCAACTATACCCTCAAAACATACAGCACACTTAACGAAAAACATTATTTACAGGATTGTAGGTTCAGAAATTAGCTGATATTTCCAAGTATGATCAATAGTAGTTGAACAACACAGAAATGTTATTTTCTACATGGGTGTTAGGCTGGGAAAAAAAGCCCAATCCTGAAATACCTAATGGTTTAAACCTGAAAAGAAATGTGGTATTACTGACTTCTACTGACATACCTATGATATTGAAACCAATTATATTTGCTTCAGCCTCTAAAATAGAAATTCACTCCTCAACACAGCAGTCCCACCACAAATGAGAAATATTATTTCAGGAAATGGGCACCTCTCACAGTCTGATATGGCTCCAACTTTTATATTTTCTTTGATATCATCATCACAGGACTTCTAAAAAAAAAGTTTAAAAATATAAGCAAATGAGGACCAAACCATGATATTTTTAGATAATCAGAATGCCTCTCCACAATGTGATCTATTTCCAGGTCGCTTCTTGAGCTTGCTATAGTAGTCAGAAGACTTTGTAAGAGGCTTGACAGAAAAGAGAATAAGTGGAAAAACTTTTAACAACTCCCCTGAAGGCAATTTTGCCTCTCCTTTACTTTTCCTTAAATAAACTCTGGTTACAAAACAGAACAATAATTTTTAATATCTCTTGAAAGTGGCCAGCAACAGATTGTATCCTCATGATTACATAGTGGGGGGAGAGGAAAAGAAACACTGTGAGCTACCAAGTCTGCCAATAGAACTTTGAAGCTATAGGAACGTTATAATTCTTCCTAAATCTGTTTTTATCATTCAGTTGCTAACAGCAACTAATGTTTGTTTGAATCAGCAATAAAAATGCAGGGATTCAGCCCATTACAACTGGCTCTTTGACACAAAATAATGCAGACCTAACATGCATATTCATGCCGACCAACCTAAACACTTTAAAGGAACAATAACATTCACCTGACACTGAAGCCATCTCCTGACAGGGTTATACACCTTTGGCTATGTTGTCATCTCTCAGTGACAAACAGAAGATCATCAGGCTCTTGAGGCCCCAGCTGAGCACAAGGGCTTCAGCTCCACAGAAGCAACTACCATAAATGCTACCACCTTGCCTTCTAGAAATTACCACAGAACATGGACGAGTTTGCATCCTCTTTAACAGCTGCTTTCAAGTAAAAATGTGTTTCTGCTAATGCAACTAACACATAGCCTGAATTCTGTTTTGATGCATGATTTGCTATGTATATCATGGATCCAAAGTTTAGGAAAAACACAGATGAACTTTAAATTACTTAGAAGTATCACATCTCCCCAAAGTGGAAAATCAGTATATCTGAAAGCTGATAAACACAGTCCCCTCTTCTTCTTTTCTAGAACCAAACAAAATTATAGTATTGGAAGTTACCATACTCAACTCTGCAGGAAAGTAGGCCACCCCTGACAACTTTTGAGTTTTATGGCAAAACACTGCTTAGGCATTATGACTCAGATAAGGTAGTGTACTTAAAGAAACAAAATCAGCAAGTTCTAAGTTTATACCAATTTCAGACTTTGAAACTAGAATATGAAGATTCATACACAAAGTAAATCATGCTCTCTGCTCATCACTCTTTCAACAGGACACAGCAGCAAAATCAAAAAGAAGCAACTCTGTTTTGGTCAACAACTGTGCACAATCCAAGAACTCTATTTTATGTTAAAACTAGCATAATGCAGTCAAGTGTCCATAAAGCTCATTTTAAAAAGGACATTCAAGAACAAAGAGATGGCAATTGCTACTCTCAACCTGGAATCAAGCAATCACTCCAGATGCAAGAGGCTCCACTGCCAGCTTTCTTGGGCAACCTCTTTTCCTGAGCTAGAATTTCAGACACAACACCCCACCCCACCAAAATTGAAAACAAAACCCTATTTTCAAGCAGAAAGCCATTTTACAGAAGTTCTATTTACCTGCCACTGAAATAGTCACAACTGAGCACTTCAGAGTGTCAGCTGAGGAAGATAGAGAACTATTTGGGTTTCTATACTCAGGTTCCAGAGTGATCAGCTTCTGCATGTCAGGAAAATCCTAGTGGTTTCCATCATCCCAACCACAACTGAAAGATACAGAGCAATTTTATTTATTTATTTGTTCTTTCTTTTCTTTTTTCTTTTTCTTTGAGAGAGAGAGAGAGAGAGGAAAGAGATCAAACTGACGGGACACCTACATTTGGAGCAAGAATAACTCTGAAGTACCGAACAAATTGGAAGTTGTTTCATTGCTGATATGAGGGCCACTGACATAAAACTTCATTTTGTGTCAGGAGCACAGAGGGGAACAAAGAAATAATTCAGAAATAGGTTTTCATGCTTTGTCATCAAAACAGAGCTAGAACTATGAAACACTGCTTAATAGCCAAGTTCTGGACATTATTTTTTTCCAGTCCCTAATTCTGAATACATTGGTATTCAAAGCAGACTTTCCATACCCTCCCTTACAGACATTCCCTATGCAAAAAAAGGTTTGAAATAATACACATTAGCCAAACCATCAGCGGGTAGTATTGCACTATTCAGGCTATGGGACAAAGGAACACAGGGTGTGAAAATGCAGTATCTAGTCTTACAGGAACACTTAAATTTTAAGAAAAAAACCTTGGGAGTAAAAAAAAAAATCTAGGGCCACATTGCAAAATGCTCAATTATAAAATTACATTTTTACCCTTTCACCTACAAACAGCGTTATCTCATGAGAAAAGCTCACAAGTGGTTCACCCACAATTAAAATCCATTTCTGGCTGGCACCACTATTCACTGACTGTCCATTTCACAGCTGATCTGGTATGTTTTGTCATGACAGAAAAGTACACCAAAAATGAGTGAATTAAACTAACAGGCTGAACAGCCTTTGATCAGGACTGAACTCACTGCTTCAGCACAGATACCACATACTGCAACGACCAAAGTGCTCTGACATTTAAGATTAAAGGGCACTATTAGAGGTCGTTTAACTGCTGGGTGTTTTTTAAAAAATACTGAAGGAAGAAAATAGTGCTGTCTTGCTCCACTTTTAGGTAAGAAGACAGAGCACTTCTCTGAAAAATTCACTTCCAAACAAATGTGCTCTTCTTTTCTGGTTTCCCTTGCTTTAGTGAAACAAACTGACAAAACTCATAAGGACAGTGGTGATTAATATAGTGCTGCTGCTGTGAGCCCTTATCTAAGCATGAGGCAAAGAGAATCTACCAAAATTTCAGCCTGGGGCTATAGGACAGCTGTCACTTCATCCTGCCTGAGATCACTAGCACACAAGACCAATGCATCATTTTTTCCATGTGTTTTCCCACTCATTGCTATTCATCTACCTATTTGTTCTATCTAAAATCACAAGTCTTAAACAACTTATTTAGCAAAAGTCTGGGGATTTTCTTCACAGCTTTTTATTTACTGCTCAAAACATATGCTGACCATACTTGAGCAAAGTAACACCATACTGCTTCTCTAAATCCCCACTACAGTACAATTAGGTAGAATTTTGCTTATTTCTCAACTTACAGTGTGGACAATGTTTACACACATTTTACATGTGCTGCAGCAACGTCATTCTGCTATGCATTTGCCAGATTCTGCCACAGAGATGGCTGGCTGTCAATCACAGCTCAAGAGATGTCTGAAATAAGTTTTGTATTCTGAACATCAAAGACACTAAAATCTTGCAACTGGACCGTGAAGTTCTGGTACACAACTAAAGCACTGCTTCAGGGTAAAATAAAGAGTTATTGTTGTCTAAATTAATCAGTTAACCTTCAGACTACAGTGCAGACTCTTTAGTTAGATTCTGGATCTTTATACAAAGCAAATAGAGACTTAGCCTAGATGCCAGAAAAGCTGCCAGAGAAGCCAAAGAATCGTAAAAGGAACTAAAAATAACAATGACTGTTCTTTGCAGAAGGGATAAAGGGATAATGACAAGACCATGCAACTCCTAAGTATCACATTTTATTTCAAGATACTACGTGTCTGAGCTTAGGAGATGGTGTGAACATTGAGTATATGTAAATATTTATCTGTCCTCCTGAAATTACTAGTTTTCTGTGTTAAAATGCTCAGGGCTGTACTTTATTTCCACCTAAGCCCCCAAGGCCTTCCAGTGCTAAAGTCACTGTTCCTTGGAAAATTGATACAGCAGACACTTTTTAGTACTATTAATATATCACTGGACATGTGTGTTTTCTGCCTTCTCTTCCTCCCTAGGAAACCACTGTTTCATAGAGGAAAATTTTATGCACGATTTTATTTTATGCTATTTTATGCTCTATTGAGGAACCCCTCAGTTCTACATTGCCTTCAGCTCCTACCAGTGTGAGAATTAAGCACACTGTACAAATGCCCACTATGTAAAAGACCTGAAAACAAAAGGGAAGGATTGATGCCAAAGCTACTGCTGTCAGGCTGAGCAATATTACCCACTGTTTGTAATACTGGGTAATCATCCAAAACCAACATCAATCCAAACCCAACATGCTTAAGACATAGTGAACTAGACTCATTGCACAAGGGTGTTTGTCATGAAAGGTCTTGATGGATATTGTATTTTTCCTGCTGAATTTTTTCAGAAAATAAGGAAGGACTGTTTCAACATCTTCTATCATAAAACTTATGTTTTGAATGAAAGGGTTTCACTGTGAAATCAAAAAGAAAATCATACAAGAGAGATTCTTTCAGATCAGATGCACTAATTTGAAGAAAAAAATTTCTTCAGATCTGATCAAGGCAAATTTTCAACACTGCTCATTGAAACAGAGTGATGAAGGGCATATATTTCTCATCAGCAAACACACTGGCAGTCTCACTTTAAAAATCACAAACTAATGTCTGATCATAGCATTTTACAGACAGCAAATAAAAAGTTATTTGCTCTACTTTGCATTTACCCAGTGGTTCTCTTAGACAGATAGGACAGGCTTATCTTCAAGGATCAAACTATCCTTCAAACAATCAATCAGATTCAACAGGAACTGAGCAAAAAGATCTGATTTTTTTTTTTTTTTACTTTAGGTTCAAGATTTATTTTCTTCTATACATTTTGCTTTCGGAGATTATAACACATAATTTTTTCTGACACAGAAAATACTGATGAACTATATGGTCAAAGCTGGAAAGCTTCCAATGCATGATGTATCATATCACTGCGTGCAACAGCTCTCTACAGCAGATGTAGCTATTCTGTATAACAGGATGAAGCATAACCAAGTTCTACCTGTACTTCTGCAGAGGCACTGTGTCTGCTCTTTTGCAAGAAAGGGAGTCATCTATAGCCTTTCTTTTTATTCCTCACTGATTTTAGAAAGCTAAGTTTGAACTTGGAAGAGCTCGCCTCCATTAGCTCTAAGACAGTTGATGCTGTACACTGGGTGGAAAGTAAGAACAACAAAGATCACCACCATAGCACAACCTCTTGGCCTGCAGAGTAATAAAACATCCTGCACTCAGAATCTGTCAGCTCACCTAACTACAGGGTTCTTCTGTGATTAATGTAAGGGTTCATTTAAAGCAGTTGTTCTTCACTGCGCATTACAAGGGAGAAGGATATTAGGACAGGTCTCCCAGCCAGTTGAGAAGAAGTGGCAGAGAGACAAAAAAGTAAGAATCAGAACAAAGGAAAAAAGGCCAACAGAGGGCCAAACAGAAGGCCAGATGGTGACTGCAACCCCCAAATCTTTGTAAAGTTCCCTGTGCCTACCAGATCCTCAGAGAATGAAAGGACTGAATAAGAACAGGAATAATACCTTCCTTCTGATCCTGTTCTTTTCCATTCTGTGCTAATGAGTTTAATGGTTCATACCATGGAAAACCACAGTGAGGGCTGGGGGAAACATGTGCTTCAAAATTGGAACTTAGTACAGCTTTGGGTATGAAAAACAAAAATATGTGGTCAGGAAGTCTTGTTCATGAAACACTCTGCAGTGAAACAAGCACTGAGTTGCTAACATCACAACAGATAAAGACATATTTTCCCCTTGAACAGCTTTACACGTGGCAAGTGAATAGTACGTAAGGCACACAAAAAGGTGCAACACAAAACGTAGAAACAATGCCAAGAAGTTCTGAACTATCTCCAAAACTCTTTCCTTGCTCCCCCCTCCCCCCAAGTACTTCATTTTTGTACTCATGTGTGTAATTCCAGAAGAAGTATTACAAAGTATAGGAAAGTATAGATAGTGAATCTTTGATGCTGAATGATAAAGCCAGTAATACATGGCCAGCCAGCCCATTCAGGAGCAGAGGTCTACCTATCATAACACTGGGAATCACCATACTGTGTTCTTTGTGACACTCATTGAAAATGCTACTGCAGACATCTGTTCTGAACAGAATTCTTGAGTCATTTTTAGGAAACCTCAGGGGAACTGATTTACCTAAAGCCATTTGGTTCATCAGAGAAACAGACATCCTCATTCCTAGTTGCCTGTGCACCCAACATCCTACCTGCCACTTCAACACTTCTGTATGAGAATGACAAGACTGTACAAGCAATTGTTTGCTTCATCACAATGGAGCATTGTGTAGCAAAACTGTGTTGTTCCAGAAGCACAGGCATTCATGAAATCCAGGTTTGTCCTGGATGTGTCCTGTGTTTGACTGTAAACTCACCCAAAGTTCATTCAGTTACTTCTAGGGCCTTTCAATGGAGAGATTTCCTGTGTCTAATAAAGCACACACACTCTTCAATGGCATTATTTACTTACTCCCCTCCCTCTGTCTGGCTAGTATTTACTGTATTGTCTTTGATATCTGTCTTTCTGTCATACTTGATTTAAATAAGCCAGGTTATTAGAGAAAGCATATGGATAAGAACATATAAACTGAAAATAGCTTTCAGTGCACATATATGATAGGAAACAAGACTAAAATAATCTTCAATTCTTTAAGGAGGTGGAAGGCAACATCCATAAAATCTCTGAACAGCAACTATTAATACCACAATATCACAAGCCCAGACCCTGCGGTAACCAGAGGCATTTCCTGGGAGCTGATCAGCTTTCCTCCTCTCTTCTGAAACTGGATGGGAATGTCCTTGAAGTAAATATATCACTGTAGGAAAAAACTAAGGAAAAGGGCAAAGGTGAAGGTAGAAAGACACAGGTAATTTAGATAAAACGCTTGGTCCAAGTGCGCTTGTGGTTGCCATTCCAAAGCTACGCAGTGGCAGAGGACTCAATTCTCAGATATAACCTATTCTCAGGCAGAAGAGCTGGAGAATCATGAGTAGGCAAGTGCCTAGACTTTAGCAGAAAGAGAGAAAAACCTGCATGACACTAGGGTGACTGCCAAGTCCACTAAGGCATGAGCTACCAGCTATTCACTGTTCTACACCTTTGAGGACTTTAAAGCTGATCAATCCAGCTTAGCCTGAACACAACCAGCAACTTCAGGGACTGAAAGTTGTCATGCCTTGACATCCTGTATTGTGCATGCAATGCCATCCTTCCTGAAAAAAAGAGGAACACAGAATGTGGAAAAATATTTGGCAATTGGTCCTCAGCAGCTCAGAAGATGATAACTGGAGCAGACCACGAAGAATGACTGGAATATTTTGAACCCATGAAAAATTTTCTAATAGTAAGCAAAAACTAAAAAAAAACAAAACAGAAACCCCCAAAACCTACCCACTGGTAATACACAAATGGGATGCTAGTAGTTCAGAAAAACCCAAAAACTAAACAACCCAATTCCAGTGTGCATTACAGTGTTAGGGAAATTAAGTTTTTTAAGATTAATCTGATTTTAATCTGTAAGAGTTGGGTAAAGTATTTTGGCTAATGGCCAGTGGGGAACCATCAGTAAACAGACATATTTGCAGAGAGGAGCTGTGGGGTCATACAAACCATTACTATACTCAGGGGAAGGAAAGCCTCACAGGACTCCAGACAGAACCACCTGCATCATGAGGCCCATCATCCAGCTAAGGACACAGAAGCTCCAGGGCTGTCCCTCCAGAGCTGACACACAGCTGCATTGTTTACAAGAGCTAAAGCTGAGGGGAATCTCCAGGACACCCAAGGAATTTCCTTCACTGTAAGTTAAAAACTGCCATGGCAAAACAAACTTGATGGCAGAATTTGGAGACAGTATTTCAGGAACAGTCAGCAGGAGAAAACTAGCAAAAAAACAGGAAAGGCAGATGAGATGGAGGAACTGTTAAGAAGGAAAAACTTTTCGTCTAAACCAAAATCTCCATCCTCCATAGAAACCCATCTGAAGCTGGTTTAAGGAACACCATCTTGTGCAGACCACTGAGCAGAAACACACTCCCAGAGGCATGCATATCTGGCACACAGATGTCTGATCTGATACACAGTGGCCCAAGACCTTTGCAGTTAACTTACCATTTTGTCTCCACTGTTACAGATGTGAAACACTAAATATGTCATTGTTGTTGTTTGTTTTTTCTATGAAAGCAAAGTACTGACAACACATCTAAAGACCTGTGAAAAGAGATGCAAGTGACTAGGCATTCCAGCAGCCATACTACTGTAATGTGGACTCTGTTATCCTACACAAATCTCTCTAAACTGATCTAATATTAGGAAATCATGTGGCATTTCTGTACTGTGGAAGGAGATCCAGAATATTCTGTGTGCAGTAATTCTATCTACACATGTTGTATAGGTCTCAGAATGTAGTGAAATGAGGCAACCAGGTGGCACTAATTGCCAGGCAGTGGGCATGACCTTGTGTTAAGCCCACCTGTGCCTGATTAGGGCGGGCCCCTACTGCCCATGAGCAGGACTAGGGGGCCAATAAAGCTCACACCTGAGGAAGCCAGAGGGGAGGCCACTTTTGGAGCAGTAGCACCGGTTCAGGCTGGTCAGCCCTGAGAGCATTAGACTCAGAGTGCTATTTGTGAGTTTCTCCTGGAACACCTGGTTGGACCTTGGAGCGCCGTGCCCTAAAAGAGGTTTGTCTTGCTACATCAGAATTATTTATATTGCACACCTCTAGCCACCGGAATTTGAAAGGCACAAGCACTGAACCTACAGTGGATTACAGAAATAGCCCAGTCACTTTTTCATTTGTTCAACCAAATTTATCAAGGAGGATACATTTTCAAGAAAGAGGGATTGTCGTTGTCCTGTGGATACATGTACAAAACATTAAAAGCTTTAGTTTCATTGACTTCCAAGAGTTAAGAGGGCAGGATAAGGGAGAACAGTGATAGCTTAGGACCAGAATCTAGGAAAGAGCACACTTGGTGTTTTTTCTGGTATCCATCTTGAAATCTGCTCGCTGAAGTCATGGAAGTTATTGACATGATTACTTCACAGAATATAAATTGTCAATTCAGGGACTCAACAAAATATTTAAAAGCTTCCAGCACTACTCTTCTATCATTATTCACAGTGGGGAGCTACAACACACTCTATGCTTGCCAAGTGCTGGCAGAGTGTCTTCTGGAGAAGCGCTATGGCTACTCCACAGCAGAAGAGGCAGATGAGAAGAGTCCTCCAGGCTGGCTCTTGGATGTCTTCAGTGCCAGCAGGGAGAAATGCAGACCGTGCCCATGCTCTTCACATAGCCTCATAAACCTAAGACCTGGCCTTCTACACTTGATGATTAACCTTCAAGCCATCAAACTGTGGGATCACGGACACCTCTCCACACTCTTGAGGAAAGGTGGTGGCACCCTTATGAAGCCTCCTGAGTGAGAGCAGTTGGATTGTAAGTGGAGCTCTACCCACAGGCAGCATCTGAACCTCCACTGGCAGTGAGCTGGGACAGCTGGCAAGGACATCAGCTGGAGAGGAAGGAAGCCTCCTGTGGGTGTTAAGTACATTTGCTGCAGACCAATCTACCTTTTCAGAATTAAATCCACATCCTCTTCTGTCACAAATAGCTGTGTGGTCTTACTCATGGCCAGTTTTTGCTGAGGCATAGATGGCACAGGAAAAGGCATGGTGCTTGCAGAAGACCAGGCAAGGAATTTACAGGGTTTAATCATGCTTTCCCAACCAGGTCAAAAAAAGCAGTGTTAGCAAAAAGCAATTTTATACAAAAAAAAGTTAAAATTTAGCTTTAAAAATTGACAATCACATTTCTTAAAACACAGAATTTTAATTTTTGTTTTTCATTTGGGGGGCAGAAGAAAGGGGTGAAGCTAAATAACATCTACATATATAAATATCAATTGTGCCTTCTTTAAGGGGATAAATAAGATCAAAGTGAACACTCCACCAGTCTGAGAGGAAATAAAAGCTTTATTAGAGATCTTTGTCAATCCCATTCCACTAATATGGCTATGTTTCTTTAAGAAGACTACATTTGTACCATATGTTCTTCCAGAATTTTGCTTTCACATTCACTTTTTGCCTTTTCAAACAGACTTGTATTTTTCCACTATAAACTGACATCACCCCAAAACCTGCCCCTTAACTATTCAAGGGCGTGTAGGCGCAAAAAAAAATACCATCCTCCTAAGCAGGCGGGGTGTGGTATTTGAATGTTGTACATTCCTTCAGTTAATTGAAAATTATATCTCTCTTCTCAAAGGTTCAGTAAACAAATGGCTTGGCAAAAAGACATCGAGAAATAAGCCAGGATTACCTATTTCAAATAACTTTTATTTCAAGCATGCCGTTAATATGTATGTTGATATGCAACAGAATTTCTGGTGCTGTAAGCCCATGTGCCCCTTTAAGAGGAAGAAAAAGAAATAAAAGTAGGGTACTACGAAACCCTAAGAACTTGGCAGTGTGCCGAAATAAAAATATGTATGTACAGCTTTACTAACCTTAGTGAATCATCATAAAATCGAGGCCCAGCTTAATACGAAGTAACAAATTCCTCCACCACCATCCCCTCCCTCCTCTTTTTTTTTTCTTCTCTCTCCAGTAGACCCATTGTGGCAAGCATATTCATTCTCCATAACACATCTTGTCTACCACTGATGTAAAACTGCTCCACAGCACAGGATGGGGGAAACTTCTGATTCTCTATCAATACTATTACTATTCAATTTATTTACCAAGGTACACTTATCTGGAAAAAAAATCTGTAATAAGAAGTTTCATAGATTCTAAAAAAGGATTCATAGAAACTGCAGAGACATTCAGAGACACTAAACAGTTTCAGGAGTTCTTAAAATAATACCAAATGGATTACTCAGAAGTCAGCTGAGCAATAAGAAAAAATTGTTTACATGTTGAGGTATGCCAACTTTGAAACAGCCTGTTTCTTCCACACCCTGAAAAAGGACAGCCACTTTTGTTAGAGCTTTTGATATTGATTCTTAAGCCTCCTTTTTATGCAGCCACACTACCAGTATTTTCAACAAACATCAACACTTGCCATAGGCTCTTGAAAGTATTATCTGTGATAGTTTTTAACCTTGTCTTTTGTTACATTCATGGATTTGCTCCTTAAAGCTTAAGGCAGCCTGCTTTTCAGTTGGAAGAGATGGAAATTTTCAGAACAGAAGACCACATAATAGAGAAGGTTAATTTCTGCTGTTGGCACACCTGACCACATTTCACAACAATATTAATACAGAAGATGTATTTGTGTAGGGCAGTACCAACAGCCCCAGACACTCCAGCTCTTGGGAGCCAGCCCAAATTTCTCATCTGCCAACACTCAATAGGCAGGGACTGGAAGCATAAATTTTTCTCCGTGCTAAAATATCAGTGCTGTTCGGTCCAGACTTCAAGCTGGAGGCATGCTGTTTGCCTATCGGGCTGAAGAAAGAATTTTCCTAATAGTTCTACTTTAAATGGTCAATGAAGAATGCTTCCCAGGATATGCCAAGTGCTCTGTAGTACAGCTCATCTCCTCAAACTACTGGATTGGTAATTAATTTAGTACAAGTTCAGGAACCTGGAATAAAGTCTCTGTACTCCCAACCATGTATTTACAAATGTAATACCAGAGAATTAAAAAAACAAACAAAAACAAAACCAAAAACAAACAAACAAAAAAACAAACAAAAAAAGCCAACAAACAAAACAAAGCAAAAAAACCCCCCACAGGTTGCAAATCCAGGCAGAAATACAGCTTTTCAGAAAAACTGTGTCATCCTCAGAGAAGGAGCAGCATGTGTGCTGTTCCTTGGAGGTGCTAATTAATTTTTTTTTAATACCCTTCAATGCTAGCCCACTCCTTCCAGAAGCTGACATCTTGATGTGATCAGACTAAACAGGGTTTTTATTCACAGTCACGAGGCTCATCACTGTTCTCTGATCTCAGCACAGAAGGTCAACTGCATAAATACCAGGCAACCAAAACTGCAAAGTTATGACCAGACATCCTGTTTGCTGTGAATTCTATTTTTAATACTTCTGTGATGTTACTAATGGGAACTCCCCTTTTAAACAGTTTGGGTTTTGTTACAGTTTATCCTGCAGTTAGTTAATAAAAAAAAAGCTTCATGGGAGATCCTTTTGTGTACAGATTCTACTTCTCACTGACAGTTTTAAGTTGCCTTTTCCCACCTCAAGTTCCCCACTCCTGCATTTGAGGAGCTTTCCAGACTGCTTTGAGAAGTAAAGACAGAGGTTCTCTCATAAGGACTTCAAAAGGGTCCCTCTGTTATCAAATCTTAAAGCAGTATAGAAAAAGAAGGTTGTAACATTTGGCTTCCATATAGGAGCCAAGACATTAGAAATAATACAAAGCTCAAAATATGTTATGCAGAAACATCCTAATAGTGAGCTATCCAGGAGACCAGCAAAGCTTGGGAAATGCTGCACACCCTCAGCACATGCTGGGAGATGGATACTCCCCTCTGGGAATGCCTTCACTGAGAAATTGCAACATGGATCTCACCTAAACTCAGGTTCACCTTATACTGGCTTTTCTTAAACTCTTCCTTCTGTTTGGGGTCATAACCAAGCATCATTCCCAGCCCTCTGCCAGTTACTTACGGTGTGGCTGTAACTACCCATTCACTATTCCTTAGTGGATACAGTCTCTTATACATGTCAAGCTCAGCAGCTCCTGCTGAAAAGCAATCAGCTGTCTTTTGCCCTCCCCTGGGTTACCAACAATCATTCAATTGAACTAGCTCCAGTTTTAAATTTAAAAGTACTTTTTGACTGAGCAATCAAATGGACTGGTTTATATTCAACACATTCAGTCCTTGTATCTTGCTCAGTTCAAACATACCTTATCTCTCTGCATAGACTGAAGATTTCCAGAATGAATGCTACATTGTAAAAAAAGGGATAACATTCCCAGAGTTAATAGTGGAAAGCTTTCTCTTTTTCTTTCCAAGGGGAATGCCTTTAAAGCCTGCAAAAGATACAAGGCTGAGAGAACCAGTATCAATTCAGAGCCTCAGATGTTGATACTTCTCGTCAAACCTATCCTATCTATGGCTTTTGCTGAAACAATCAAAAGGGATTTTAAGCAATAACAACTCTCTTGTTAGTTGTGCTAGGAGTTATTCCTACTGAGAAGGAGTAAGCAATGTCTTACCTCAACCAAAACACTCCACAAAATTTAAAGACATCTAATTCTTAGCTATTGCCACACTTGTCAAGAAACAAAAGGCACCATATAATCACTGTTCTCTCCAGAAACCCAGCCCAATTATTAAAACTGTCAGCATATTGTAAAAGGATTTAATCTGAGTAAACATTCATTCTGTATTGCCCTTTGGGTAAAAAAAAAAAAAAAAAAAAAAAAAAAAAAAAAAAAGAAAAAATGCAACCCCCCAATTCTGGGTTCATAGCAGAAAGACCTTCTTCAAAAACACTACTCCTCAGAAGACAACCTTCCTTTAGAATCTAAAATGACTGGGAGACCTACTGGATAGAGCCAAAGTATGTCCTGCTTTTTTAGCCACATGCAATCCCTAATCCTAAAGCCCTTCCAAGTTACAATCCTGTTTTTATTGCAGATTAAGTGAAGATACCTTTATAAGATGTCATTTGCATTTGAGCCAAGATGAAAACATCAAGTATTTAACATACTTTTCAGTTTTTATCTTTTAGAATTTTCTTTACATCTAAAAATGCTTAAATTCCTCTATAATACTAACACATGCATATTAATGAAGAATTAGTTCTCTACATTTCATATTATGTAACAACATTATCTTCCAGAAGAATAGATAAAAAAAGACAAGTGTATCAATCATTGCACAGAGTTGTTGTTCCACAGAGATGCATTTACTTCCCATTGATCCAATGAAAAACAATAAAACAAGCAGATATCAAAATCTTCCCCCTCTTTTCTCATAGGGAAACCAGGAAAAAAAAAAAAAAAAAAAGACCTTAACAGAAGTTGAAATCAGATAAAGGGCAGGTATTCATTAGAGTAGTGCGGTCTGGTTAGAAACAGATTTTTAGCCTCATGTAGCCTTTTTTTCAAAAGCAGGAAATGAAGAGTTCCCTAAAACTCAAGCCTTCCTTACAAAGTAAGGAGGAAAATTAGGGTAGGAAACGTGGTATGAAATGTGAAAATGCAGACAGATGGGATATGATGCAAGACAGGAAATTAAAATAAAAGACTGAATTTGCACTGAGTACGGAGTGCAAGTATGGAGAGACCGGACTTAATGATTGTGTTGCTTTACCTTTCATTTCTCACCCAATGCTGACACCCTGACTCCAGGAACAGAGTACTCTGGCAGGAACAGTGGAGAAAGCTCAAATGTATGTAGATGGGTGACTGACTGACAGAATTTTTAACATTATTTTCTCTAATCACATATATCTACATTTGCCAAATTATTTATAAAGCATAGCACAATTCTGAGACAAAAAAAAAAAAAAAAAAAAAAAAAAAAAAAAAAAAAAAATTGTGGTGTGGGTCATTTAAAAGTTTAATAAACATTTCTACCTGAAGTGACATGGGACAACCTGAAATATTGGCAGGAATAGCTGTAGCACTCTGCCATAAAGAACCAAAGCAATGTAGATACAAAGGAGGCTGAGGAACCAATGAGAAGTCCATCTGACCACTGCCACACCACAGAAGCCATTTGCTAAAGTATTTCAAATATACAACTGAAGTTTACACAGAAAAACAAAGAAACACAAATTCCAAAACACTGTCTGGTTGAAATACATTGGATAGTTATATGAAGCTTTAGGTGTTTAGACAAAAGGAAGAGCCCCTTTTTGAGGTGAGAATCCTCAAACAAAGGAAATTTGGGGAAAGAAGCTTGAGAGGTTTTTTATTTTTAAGATATAAAAACGATCTTTTTATCTATGATGTTTCAAATCCCATGAATAAGACTTTTTGTATCCTGAATGTATTTTTGACCCAACAAAGAAACAAACATTAAAAATATTTGCATCCCTGTCCTGTTGGTCACATGCTTCATAAAAGCTTCAAACAACTCTTGCCTTGCAACCATGCCTAATTTAAAATGAAAATCAGCATTTCAGCTCAAACACTCAGGGGAACTCAGCTGGATTTACTATTAAATCTTTGTCAATGCTCTGGAAAGAGTATGCATTGCAAAACACCCACCCAGTCCACTCCTAGCTAAGCCAAGATGGCAACAAATTCAATAAACTGGAAGAAAGCCACCAGCATTATATGCTGGCTTCCAGAATATAAAGGATATCCTGGTAAGGGCATCTTTAACTTAAAACTCCCTCCATGTATCTTTTCATTCCTATCTCCCATTCCCTAACATTAAAAGGAAACATACTATAATTAGGTATCCAAATTCTCCTTACCCATAACTGAAAGCAACTTTACTTCTATGTCAGTTTTGGAATGTTTAGATGCCAACAGGGTGGCTCTCTGTGATATTCTCACAGGAGAACAGAAGCCTCTCCAGTGGAAAATGAAGCCACTGGCCAGGGAGGGAGAAGACAATGAAAACACCTTGGACTTTCCTTCTACAATTCCGTTCCTGTGCCTACCTCTATCCCCCCAGCCTACATGAGAGCAGTGATGAGCACTGCAAAATCTCAAGGATATTATTTATGTTGATGACTTCATGGCTTGGGCACTTCCCATTGTATGAGTTAAAAATTTATAAAAATTGTCAATATAATTAGAATCACAATAATGAAGGTGATAGTATATGGATCCAATTCCCTCACTTTCCAGTTTTTCCTCTATGTAATTCATACTGAATTATTTTGTTGTTTTTTGTGTTGTATTTTGTTACTGCAGGGGAGTAATCCAGAGTCCATAATCAAGTTTTTGTAAACTTTAACAAGATATTTGCAATTTTGTGGCCCAGTAAAACTCACATGATAATCTTCAAAAGTAAGTATTTTCCATGGCAGATTTGTTGAGTCACAAGGGATTCTTATTCTAACACAAAAAGACATATTTACAGTGTTTTAATCATTGGGCTTATTCTAAGGTTTGGGGGGAATAAAAGCACTCAGATGAAGATGACTCAGGAAGAGATAAGCTGAAAAACACTGACTTTTTATTCATGAAATAAAAACAGTCAAAACTAACTGGTATGTGATTTGGAAACATCCAGTCTTATTGCAAGACACGTACGCCTAAAGAAACTAAAAAGCTGATGACTAGTACAAAGAACAATTAATATTTCAATTTCCTTACTTGAAAACATCAGTCATTGCTCCGGCAGCAGCAAAAAACCTCAGGAACTACCTGAATTCTAACAGTTACTATATCTACCAGTGTCAGTATGCTTTTTAAGTATTAACTTGACATGACAAGCAATGAAACACTTAGATAAGTATATTTTTACATTACAAAAATGGATGCCTTGAAACTGATTACCCTACCTACATGCAGATAGGTCCTGCAGCTGGGTCGAGGCAATCCCAAGCACTGAATAGGCTGAGCAGTGACTGCTTGAGAGCAGCCCTGAGGAAAAGGACTTGGGGGTGCTGGTGGATGAGAAATTCAACACGAGCCATCAGTGTACACTTGCAGCCCAGAAAGCCAACCAGATCCTTGGCTTCATCAAGAGAAGCACGGCCAGCAGGTCCAGGGAAGTGGTTCTCCCCCTCTACTCTGCTCTCAGGAGACCCCACCTGGAGTATTGCATCCAGTTCTGGAGCCCCTTTCACAGGAGGGACATGGACATGCTGGAGCGTGTCCAGAGAAGGGCCATGAGGATGATCAGAGGGCTGGAGCACCTCTCCTATGAAGCCAGACTGAGAGAGTTGGGGTTATTCAGTCTGGAGAGGAGAAGGCTCTGAGGAGACCTTATTGTAGCCTTCCAGTATCTGAAGGGGGCCTGCAAGAAAGCTGGAGAGAGACTTTTTAGGATGTCAGGCAGTGACAAGACTAGGGGGAATGGATTCAGACTAGAGTAGGGTAGATTTGGATTGGAAGTAAAGAACAAATTCTTCACCATGAGAGTTGTGAGACACTGGCACAGGCTGTCCATAGAGGTGCTGACAGCTCCATCCCTTGAAGTTTTTAAGGCCAGGCTGGACAGGGCTCTGAGCAACCTGATCTAGTGGGAGGTGTCCCGGCCCATGGCAGGGGGGTTGGAGCTAGATGATCTTAAAGGTTCCCTGCAAACCTGAAAATTCCATAATTCGATATCACAGCTCATCCACACGGCAGAAGAAAGAACAGCAAATTTCAGTAATTCTGCAGCCTATGCATATTTAAGAGAACATCTCTGTAGAAGTTTCCAAAAATGTAATGCTAGAAATAGAATGCAGAACAAGAGCAGGGGTCACAGAAATAGACTGATGCACACAGTTTCTCCCTAGTTCAAAAAGCGGGGACACAACAACTAAAGCTGCAGCAGCCATAGCAGTGCCATGACCTAGGTTTAAAAATTCATTGGGACTACAGCTCACTTCTCTGCTGAATGTTCTGATGGAACATAAGCTGAACACCATCTAACTGGTGAATTGCTCAGCCATTTTTCTGTTAAATCATAAAGATAACAAAACATGGAGCAAGAAACTGATTTTTAGATGTCATCATATCACTAGACTGCAATAAATCAAACCACTTACTATAACTCATGTAGATAGACAATGAGAAAGATGGATATACTAGAAAGCACTTTCTTCTAAAACTAAAAGTTTAACAATCCAATATAGACAGAACTTTCAAAGTACTGTCTTTAAAAAAAACACAGACACCCAAAATATAGCAAAAAAATTGCAAGCATATGGCATACACAGAAGAGAAAACAATATTGTTTTCAGGCCTAGCTAAGAAACTGCTGTTACACACAGAAATCAAGGTTGACTTTTAGAAATCATAAATAATTTTAAGTATGCTTCCTGTCTCAGTGCTTTGAACAAGAGAAAACAAATGAAAAGACTTAGTGTCTACAGGCCATCTAGGTCACTGATATTGCACAACTTCCTGTTTTAAATACACTTCAAAAAAATTCCTATACTGGACATTCATAGGTTTTAACTGATTAAAAACAAGTGCAAAATACACAATACATCCTGGAAGTACAAAATGGCTTGTCTTCAGATATGTCCGTCTGCCCTTGACAAACCATAAAGTAATCTGATAGTCTGACCAGAGGCTTTTAATTAAATATAACTCATTAAATACTTACTTACAGGCCAAGGCTAGATCATTACACAGGACCTTCACACAAGACACTTTATGCTGTATTTCTGTTTTACATAGCTGCAAAGCAACACGTATCATTAGTATAATTATACTTCTAGGGTAAAATATGACATATGCAATTGCTCTTTATCATAGGTTCCAGCTCTGCACTACTTCCAGCTTAATAAAACAGAAGCACACTTGTCCACCATACCTTTTTCTGTTGTGTGCAGACAAAACACACAGGCACACTTCTGGCTTCTAAACTAAGTATCATGCTCCAATTCTCTATAATACCATGCCTGAAGGATTTATAACAAAAACTATTCGCACTGAAAAAACCCCATGATTTAACAGGCTTTTATTAATTATTCTACTCTCCCATTGTATTAAGTTACAGGACTGCATATACTGATATAGACAATCAAGGGCAAAATGGTAAAGGGCTGCCCCTTAAATATTCTCCTTTAAAATTCAGTCAAAGCTACTACTTTTATTTGATACTTATATTCAGAAACCAATAACCATAGTCTTAATTTATACTAGAAAGTATGTTCTTTGCAATATATACATCTTGATAAAGTTAAACCTCCCATGCACAAGCTCACCTTGCCAGTTACACTGCTATAATCACTGGGTCTTTCATAGTATTAATGAGAAGAAGCAGTCTAGCTTCTGTTCCCATCCCTACCCTAGGTTAAAGTATCACCGACCTTGTTGTACTCTGGGTCAAAGAGCAGTAACTGCTTCATGACACATTGTGTGGCTTCATTCTTTGATATTTATAATTCTTAGAGCCCTAAGTGTTTTCATGGAGGTGAAAAATTGTGTTAGGACACAAAACCTGAAGACTTCAGTCCAGAGTCCTTGCCATACCCAGCTTTAGGTACCTTTGGCCATCTGTTTACCATCTGTAAAATCAAATAAGCATTCTAATTTCCATCCTGAAGGACAGAATTTTAAGAGAGAAACTGAATATTCATAAAGTATCTCATGAAATGGTAATTAGATCCTTACACACACACACACACACAAAAAAAAAAAAAAAAAAAAGCAAAAAAAAAAAAAAGCACATTGTAATAATTTAGTAGAAAGACTTCCTAAACACACAGTTGCATTGAAACTGTATCTTCACACTGCTAGGTAGTATGTTCTGAGATGTTTAGAGTCTCTGCTACTTTTATGCAACTCAATCCTGCAACTTTGAGTTGTAAAATTAGGAGCAATGGATGTAATTGAAAGCATTTTGTTTCCTCTCTGGTGCTAATAAAGACACATGAATTTTTTTCAAAAAAGGGTATATGTTCCTTGAAAAATATTACAGATGTTACAAAATAAGAGGGTGTATCAGAACAAAACTGTGGTATATTAAAGTACTTAGAGCAGAAAAAGTTTTAAAATGCACCTTCTGTTCACATATCCACACCAATTAACACCAGATAAGCTGAAATCCTAGCTGGCTTCCTAGTCCCTTCAGGCATCCAGTTCTTCTAAATGTGAATGCCTGTATTGCTTGTGCTCCACAAAAGATAATTTTATTTTTTTTTTAATTTTCTTCTGTTTCTTATTAAAGACATGAAAGCATAAGCAGCTTACTTAGGGTAACACTTGTCAAAAAAATAAGGCCATATTTATCAAGCCACATGAAAGTAAATTTGAGTGATAAACTCAAATTTCCATGTTGTGGGTTTCTCATGCTACAAACTGGTATACACTCAGAAAGGCACCCACTTCTGCAAAAGAGGGGAGGGGAAACTGCAGGACATTGAAAAAAATTGACCCTAAGACAAATGATTTCTACAGTTGTCTTCCCTCAAGTATTAACTCTCTTCCACACTGGCTTCTCACCTATACTATAAAATTTTTTTAAAAAAGTAAATTCACACCACATCTCCCAGTAAAAAGCACCCTGAGAAACTACAAGTCAACTCTCCTCTTCAATCAGAAAAGTGGTCACTTGGAAAGATCTTAAAGATGACTAACTAAACCTGCTTCAGCAGAACAATTAAATATATGAGTAGCTTCAATTAATTCCTCAGAAGTAGAGCCAAGACATAGAAATCTCTCAAATTTAAAGAAAAGCAAGACTACCACGGTTTGGCACCATACTAGTCATCTTTTCTTTGAAATAAAGAGGATCTGGACCATGAAAATATTCAATACTCTCTATCTTCATTTAATTTCCCTTTGCAATACAGATGAGAGGACATAAGCAAGACACTCATCAGTTTTCTAAGCTAAGTCTTAAGTCCCTTTTTTTCCAGGTACTTCTGTTAGGAGTACAGAGGCAGATTCATTATATGGATATTTACCATATTTGAAGCACAAGATCTGAGGAGTGAAAAGACTATAGTACATAAAGCCAAAACATTAAATTCTGCAAGAAGCAAAAATAATGCAATAAAATTTCTTAGGAACTTGTGTCTCATGATCAAACTGTCTCATAGGCTGAAATGCATCAACAAAAATGTGTCCTGTGGTTGGGACAGACATTGGGACAGTTGAGACGTCTCTCCCTTCTGTGTGTCTGTTAGGATTCCCAGAAATGACAGACTCACATTTCTGCCTTGCCTTACATGTACATTCCCCACAACAGCTCATATGGGAACACGGCAGATTTAGAGAATGAACAAGTTGCCCTGAAAATGGTCATAAGATGCCTAAATTAAAGAAAATGGAGAAAGACACATCATTGCTAAAGCTTTTTTTTCCATCAGCAATTTTGCTTGATAAAAATAAAAGCTTTTCTCGAAAAATCATTTTTAACTAGAACACTTATACCACAGGAGGACACAAAAATCCTTGTACCTTCTTTATTAAGCAAATTGTTATTGGCAATCATTTGTGAATCAAAACTACAGTTTAAGTATCAGCACCTTCTGCTTCAAGAATGCTATTCAGGTATAGACTGCCTGGGTGGAGCTCAAAGTAGGATAAGAAATTATTTTAATAGTAAAAAGGGAAAAAGAAAATATTTCTGTTCATCCACAGTGAGACTGCAGCTCCATAAACTGACAGATATTATACAATTTTGTCTTAGATCTCATCAAGTAAAAAATATTTTCTATATTTATATAGCATATATATATTTACACAAATACATATAGCATAAATATCCATGTTAGTGTTAAGATGCTATTGTCTAGCTTCAAATGTTGGTATGGGTTTCACAAAACCTGTAGGCAAAACATTTGGTAAGAGGAACTAGGCAATTGTGGGTACTCACCCAATTTCTGCCTCCAAGAAAAGTTAACACATATATATATGCATGACAGACCAAATGAGTATAATACAATTTACACACCTTTAAGAAATAAATTGTGTCTCTTTAATTAAAACAAGCAAGAATGTATTTGTTTTTAACAGTGAGCTACCTTCCTGCTCTAAACATTTTATTGGAGGGCTGGAAGGGAAGAGGAGGATAACAGTATTACAAGCCATGGTACACAGAATAAAGAAAGTAGCCAAGAATGTTCATCAAAAATTGTTAAGCCTATTTCTGAAAATGGATAATAAGTGTAACACTGAAATAAAGCACATATTTGGGCCAGCAGACCATTAAGACTCCTTTGGAGTCACTACAGTCAATTATATCAGGAATAACGTAGGGACTCTTAAATCAGTGGATTATTTAGCTGCCATGCACAAGTGTATATTCTCAACTCATTAAAAAACTGAAGAAAACTTATGGAGTGTTTGAATGTAGTGTGTCACTTTTTTTCAAATGTAGTAAGTTGCTCCAGTTTTAAATGTCTTACCAGGGACAACTTTCTTGCTGGTCCCCAGACTCACTTCATCACTGCTCAGAATTCACTGCATAAACACTAATGGGGGCAGACACTTGAGAAGTATTAAAAATTATCAAATGGTTTTTGGCTTTCTGTTATTTTTGGAAAGAACAGAACTGTTCTCATATTTCCCATTTCCTTTTTTATTAAAAACAAAACTTATTTCTAAGCTAAGGTACAAAAGAGCAAATTTCAACCACCAAAAATAGGGCCCTGTAACTAGAAAAACCAGCAGACTAAAAAATTAGTGGCACTGGTAGATCCCAGTAAGGTAACTCAACTTGTTAGTATCACATGATAACAAACATCACCTCATTAAAATGCATCCAGTGAGACTGATTGCCAAATAGTGCTCCATCACAGGTGTATAACTAAGTCTTCCTACAAATCAAAAGGGAAAAATTCTGTCCACCAGAACAGCCTTTTTCTTTCCCACACAAATTGAGTTTTACATTACAGTGACTTTAATTCTTCCCCACCCAGAATGGCTGCTGGCTTGCACTGCTGTAATTACCAGTGATGTAAGTATCTGTAAATTTTAAACTATTTCAACATATGTCCATGCTGAATCCTCCTAATTTAGAAAAGGTCATCTCAGAATTTAAAAGGGTTCATTGTGGTATGTGTGGTGATCAGTTGCTTCACTGATCTAAACAGGCGGCCTGAATGTGGCCTAAGAGAAACACCCACCCTTAGATGTAGATAATAACAACAACAACAACAACAATAATAATAATATCCATCTGGGAGACTCAATGAGAAATATACAATGCAACAACTCTTCCTTGCTAATAGAGATGGGTACTATTAGAAAGGAAACTAAAATCCTGACACAACACCACTGCAAATAAGGTACCTTTGACACTGAGGTCAGAACTGGACAACTTTTTCTTATTATAGGTAAATCAAGACTTCCACTCCAATTTTTTTTTTTTTTCTTGTAATACATTGATATAGTATTTTCTTTTTCTATTAAATGTTCCTTAATTGAACATCGAAACAGCACTAGCTTATAAAGCAGCAGAGCTGCAAAATGTCATTTTCAAAACAAAACATAAATACAAATATTTTTTACCGGGATGGAAAACAATTTTGAAAATATTGAGGTTTAGTGGCCTAGAACTATATACATATGGATTCAGGGGATATATATTTTTTTTAATGATAGATTCTATTTATCAGATAGTTTAACAAAATTTAATGCAATTCAGCTCTTGTACATTAGGAGGGTATAAAATGTTCTCTCCAAATCCCTGTTTGCTAAAGTAATTACATGTCATTTGTAATCAGTGAAGACAAGCAAATACATTTACAGGGTTCCTAGAAAGTTCTGAGAGAGAACTGGAAAGATAAGGTACAGCAAAACTCCACTGAGCATGCAAGAATGCTTTAGAATTTGTTACCATGTTTCTTTTCACTGTTAAGCACTGCACAGTGGAAAAGCCCAAGTGATGTATTTCAGATTTGGTCCTTGCTTTGATTCTCCATTTGGTGGGTTCAAGGAAAAATGTTTACCATTTAATTTTTGTTTCACAAAATGAATAAAGTCTAAAAGTAATTTTAATGCATTATATTTTAATATTCTTTAACCGAATCAGAAGAGGCATATAAACTTGAATAAATTCCCTAGTTAAATAATTATATTTTCTATTTCCTACCTATATTTTTTGCTGTGACTTTTGTATCAAAAACCATTTTGTATTTGAAGTATAATCCCACAACTCATTTTCATGAGTTACAAGATTTGCTTCTTATGTTTCAGTTCACTGGTGAATTTATTGTTAAAGAACAAAAAAGAGTAATAGCTGTTAGCATTAGTCATACATTTCACAACTGTTTTGTTGTTGGTTTTTTTATTAGAAACTTAACAGCTATTTCAACAAAGTCATTTTTGCTCAGGTTATTAACAGAGCCTAAATGCTGACAATTGTAAATCTCTGGAGTGAGAAGAATAATCAATAGAAACAACCAATAGGAGAAAAAAAAGTTAGACTATCACATTATTAGTAAACTAGCAGACAAGCTTCAAACCCATAAAAACAGTACTTTTGAGAAAGCAGCGTAAATTATTCTGGAAAAATTAAGTTGTTCCTCAAAATTTTAAAGGAATAAAACTAAATCAGACAAATGCAATTTTGATAATTTTCTCAAATCATCTTCCCTACCTAACGTGTATATATGTATATACATACACACACATACTTCAATGCTCTAACTACTGTGTACCCTTGGTTTCTCATACTAAGACACTTCTACCACTGGAATACTTCCAAAGCAGATTTTGTGTTTTAACTCTGAACTTCACGTAAAAGGTAGTAAGTCTCCTAACAAAAAGATAAATTTCCCTTCAAATTCCACAAGGAATACAGGTAGCAAGCTTATAATTCTACTAGTATGATCATTTTCCTCTGCCTAATGCTCAGCACTGGCACGGATAATGGAGTCTTTCTTCAAGCCGGCACAGTCTAGTACAACAAGAATAACAACAACAATACGTAGCATTCCTATCCCAGTCTTCATAATAAAATAACACTAATTTTAACTATCTGAACCTTTCCAAGCTGTGTTCTACCTTGTCTCTACGACATTCTGTATTGATACACATACTGACTGCTAGATGTGTTGACCAGCTAAATGAGATGAGACAGCATTTGATTAAATGACAAGTGCAGAATTTACGAGAATAGAAAGGATGACAAAACCAGAAATGCATAAGGTGAGTGCATTTAAGCACGTGCATGAGCACGTCATAGGAACAGTCTCTACAGGTAAATATAAACAGAAAAAAAGGTGAGCAAAAGATAACTTATGAAACAAAAAGCAACTGAAAGTAAGTAGAAAGTAATGAACAGTACTGAAGGTGACTGAAGGAGATGAAGAACAGAGAAAGAAAAGAGGGGTGAAAAAGAAGCAGCAAAGGAACGACTGTAATAAAAGCTGCTCTAAGAAATATACTGATGAAACAGAGCAGCAGAAAGGTCTGAAAGGGAAAAAAGCTCCAGAAAAAAAAAAAAATAATAAAGAAGAGCATAGGAACAAGAACCTTTAGTTACTTGACTAAACAGTCTTTGTCACCCATGGAATTTGTTATGCTGCTGTGATCCATCATATGTTGTCCACACTGGAGAACAGCACCACACCTTTCTACACAAGCTTTCTGCAGTTAAAGCTACTAGTTATACAGTTCTTATCCAGCAAACAGAATCTTCAAAAGTTCTTTAAATACATAGAAGCGTGTGTAAAGTCAGCTCCTACAAACTTAACTGTTTAGAAGGCAACTTTTTTCAAGAAGGAATTCCCCGGCAGTTGTCAGCAACCTTTCCTCCACAATTCTGTTTCACTTATTCCAAACAGAGTTATCTCTCTGTCCTAGATTTTGTATTTGGATGCAGAAGCAGATGCTTTGATTTGGCGGTGTCTCAGTATAGCAAAGTCATCCATCTTGTATTAGAAATAGGAATTCCTATCACAAAGAAAAAAAAAATGATAGAGGAAAATCGGACAGCACAGACATATGAAAGTTTAGAAGCTACATTTAATAAGTTAGTCCTTGTTTTGAAAGGACAAACAAGATCAATATGAAGCTCATTTTTTTGATGCAGCAAAATACATCACAATCCTTATTTTAGGTAGACTGTGGTAAGAGCTGGTACCAGCTCTCTGATTTCTGTTTACTTATTGCTCTGCTTCTTACCTCCCTCTTCTCTCTCCATAATTTTATCCCTACCACTGCTACCACTGCTACTTTCTTCAAGGGTGCCTTCTCCATTATGTGCTTTTGTTTTTGTTTTTTTTTTTTTTCTTTCTTTCATGTTCTCTTGCTTATTGCCACAAAAGTACTTAAGCCACTGCATTTCTGCTACGATCTTATTCAGACACTGCTAGAAATCAAGAGTTCTAGGGGAACAGAGGTTAGCATCATCCACACTGACTGGGGAACATTCTGACTAGTAAGCCCATGCTGGAAATCTAGCTGTAATCAACTGAGAAACCAAGTAATACAAAAGGCTCTGACAGCACCAGGGAGGTCGCCCACCCTCTTTTTCCTCTTCTCTCATATTTAACCATATTGGAAAAGTCACTGCAATAAGCAAACTTCAAAGGAACATGAAGAAATACCCTGATGCAATGCTCTGAATCTGCACTAAATAATAATTATTGATACTTATGGATATTAGAAGACAAAGAGTGCTCTTGCCTTCAATTGTCATTTATATTTCTGCTCACAGACCTAAATAAAAAGTTACTGCTTAAAAAAAGAGTCTTACACATTACGTTTTGCATTTCTAACACAGCAAGCGTTCATGCTGAAGTTCCCTCTCATATATTTGGAGCAGTAGGAGGAGAACAATCGACCCAACTGAAACGGCGTTTTATTGGTGCAAAGGCGTTTTGAACTGATAAAGCTTTTTCCTATAAAAAGAGACAATGAGGATTCTAACAGCTTGAAGTACCTTTAAGCCTACTGTTAAGATGTAGCAAGGGACCTACTTTGTACCGTATACAAATTACTCCAAAATGTATCCAGACCGTAGCTTCTGCTAGGGCTATTTGTACACTCAATGATTTTTCTCACAAATTCACATGGTGATACATTGTTTAACTTTAAAAATTCTTCTTCATCTTAACATAAAATGATTTTAAATGCAAATGCTACACATACATGCAAACACACATTTCCAGACAGAAATAAACCAAGAAATTGAATTATTTGGTGTAATAGTTTATGCTACCTCTATTTAGATCATGGCATTCTGAAGTACAACAGCGCAGAACGTATTTCCTACATGACGCACTCCAGTTACAAAATAAAAGCAGTAGTGAATTAAAGGATGCTATTTGGTGGGTTTTTAACTTGCCACGGAGCTGGTAAATCACCCCCACACAACAACGCACTTTATAGACATTTGTCATATACTGCAATGCCCATACTAAGGCAACACATCCCCAGGGTTGGCAGCCATGCAATCAGCAAGAATTTGGCTACGGAAACAGCAATGATTCATCGTGCATTCTAGAAGTACTGTCGAAACGGCAAAACAACGCACTGATATTTTAATCCTTTAAAGGTAACAAGCATTTAAAAACATAATTATAAAATTTGTTTGTAAAACTGAAGCTAATAAAAATCCCAACATAATTCCAACATACCAGGAATGCACAGACAGAAAATGGCTACTTAGCATAAGCGTAGGCTAATTACTTACCCTTCTACACTGGGTTTTAAATGGCCAACACAACATTATGAAACAAACGTTTCACAATAGCTAAATCAAAAATCAGCAGTTTAAAAATAGTTTAGTTTATGTTGCAAAGAGTTTTTTAACTCCTCTCTAGTAATTTTAAAAATAACCAACACATTTTCATTAATCAAAGTCTGTACTGCAAGTCCCCCTCTGAATGACAAGCCAACAGCATAGTCAAAAATTTTGTTTCAAGGTATGTACCACACATACGTTCGAGGTATGTATCACATTTATTAGTGTCCCAGTGTCCACTACAAAAACTGTTTCTCAGCTACCAGAATCTGCAAATTGTTTAATAGTGGTGTAGGTCCTGTCAAAAGCTCTCAAGCGCTGTTTATTTCTCTGGTGAAAACACTTTTCTTTCTTCCTCCTAGTGTTAGTTAACTACAAACATAGTGGAGTTTTTTCTCCTAATTTACAGACATCTGAAAAGATTATGGATTTCTTTCCATTGTAAGTACATAGTGATACCGAAACTTTATCAGTCTTTTACTAGCAACTTGTCAAAGAACATCTCAATAGCTTAAGAGGGTGTCCTCAGAAAGCATTTTGGTGTGCTGCCCTTTGTCCCATTATACAAACAGAAATCGTGAACCCTTACCTTTTGGAAAATTACTTCATCCTGCCTTCTTTTCTTTCTGCTGCTTTTCCTGATCCTCTGGTTTGTCTGAACCCATTTTGTGACCTGGGGTTCAAAACCATAGTGCTTTTTTAGGAAGAAGTTCAGCTATATAGCGTTAGTAAGAATCTATAAACAGACTCAAGACATTTTTTCCCATTGCTTCATTGGAAAAAGGAAAAGCCTTTTTCCCATCTAGAATGACATGTTCTTAAGTAATCAAGTTAGTTACTTTTCGATGGTCAAAGTATGAGGGTGGTGTTCATCTCCTTCATCTTGCTGTTTTCCACAGAAAGAACGTGTTCGATGCCAGACCAGGTTGCCAAATGGAAAGTTATCATTGCAGTGTGCAAAAATCCTGTGGAAAGTCTCTGCACTTAATCCCTTACACCTTCTATTTCAAGTCAGAAATTTATTTCCAGCCACCCACTCAAATGCTGTTCCAGACTACCAGTGTTAAATTTAGACAGTGGGATTGGTGTTATTTAATAAAGTAGAAACATTTGTGGTTTATCTTCCCATAAAAATATTTCTATTCCTAATGCAAAAGCAATTATTTTTGTAAAGCAAAAGCACGATGGAGGTGGGGAAGAGTGGGAGGGGGTCAGGTGGAAAACTCAAGGAACAGATTTGCAAGGGAAAGGAGCGGGGGCAACGTAGGAATAGATGCGAAGGGTTTTCTCCTCACCTCGCCGCTCACTTGCTGGACGAGCTGGCAGTCCTTCCAGGTCTCACTCTCCTGCAGCAAAGGCTACACAGGGAAGAAAGCGCACACTGAGGCGGGCTCGTCCACGGAGCGTCCCCGATGCGCTGCGCTCCGTGTCCCCGGGGTCGGGACGCGACGCGACGCGCTGCAGGAAGCCCGGTCGGTCGGTCAGTCCTCCCGCCGCCACCCCCGGCGTCTCCCGAGGCGAGGCGAGTCCAGGCCAGGCCAGTCCAGTGCAGGCCAGGCCAGACCCGACCCGACCCTGCCCGGCCCGGCCCATCCTATCCCTCCGTTCCAGGCCTGGGCAGCGGCACACCGCAGCCCTCGGTAGGAAATGAAACACCTTCACGAGGTACCCCGCCCCCGTGCTCCGGCCCCCGGGAGTCCCGCGGAGAGGAGGAGCCTTCCTTAAAGACGTAAGGGCCGGACGGCTCCGGGGCGGCCACGCCGGGGCTTCCGCACCACCTCCGGCCCGGCGCCGCCCCGCTGACGGGCAAAGGCTGACAGCGCGGCTCAGCCTGGACCCGCTTTTCGGTGCCCGAAGGAGGGGAACAGAGCCTCGGATGGCCCGGCTCGGCCCTAATTGCGGGGGACCCGAAGCTGCCGGGCCCGTCCTACCCCTCTGCATGTACACTCGACTTGGGGTTGCGGTCTGATTTTCGGAGAGGCTCTCTCTGTTCGGTCCCCGGCTAGGGCAGACGCTTTCCTGCAAACCTTCCTGAGAAAACCCTTTATCACAGATCCTTACAGATAGAGGAATGGGCTAATGGGGCCAGTTCAGTAGAGGAAGTATCATCACCATTAGTGCTTCAAGATTTCCCCCAGCACAACGATTAAATTACCTTGGGGAGTCTGAAGTGCACCTTAAAAGCAAGAACCAAGGCAGCTTTTCATTCGTATGACAGTACAGAAAGCTGTTTACTGAAGTCTCCATGAAAAGCTTTACTCAACGAGAGACTGTGAACAGCTGATTCAATTTAGGCATGGGACTTCAACAGATGTTTCTGTGCCCTTTGATGAGGGTATCATTTGATGAGGATATTCCACCGTGATGGAAGGGACACAAGTAACAACAGCCATGCAAAATCTGAGTACTGAATTAGAATTTTAGTAAGTGCTTTGTGTTTAGTATTTTAAATGAGAGACAATAAAGGATAGATTGCATTACACGTGGAACAGGTAAAATGATGCTTGTAAGGTATTTTCAGTATTTTAAAAATAACTTGCAGTCTGGGCTATACATGACAATTTTCTGAGAGCTTCAAAAGAAAACCTGTGCTCTTTTAGAAAAAATAAGTTAGGTCATTAAAGCACAGGTTTCAGCAAACCATCCCATATGTATAATTAGATGGACTTTGCAAACCAATTTAAGTAAATAAAGGTAGGTCCAATTAGTGCATACTAAATCTTGACATTATCCCTTTAACTCTACCACTTAGAAAAACCTCTCTCCTGCCCTTTTTGTTTTACTGCCACATCCTTCTTTCAAGATCAAAAGCTTCAGATCAAAGCTAAGATCAAAATCAATGCTTTAAATAATAGAAGCAATTTCATTATGAAGCATTACACAAAGAAGAACTTTTAAACAGAGATATCACTGGAAAATCTTACTATAGATTTTTGTCACACAACACTACTTAAAACCTGTATCAACAACGTATTTTTATTTTGTAAAAACACAACAGATTTTCTACTAAATGGTGATTCTGAAAGCTCCTATGAATTGATTCTTGAAGTGTGTACATTTAAAGGACAAAGAACACAGTATAGTTCAAAGACAGCAAACAAGAATATGAACAAAAAAATTGATGTTAATGGCAAACTAAAATTAATATAACTACCTAAACAATGCTCCCTTGGGTCAGTTAACAGATTAGATAATGCCTTCCCACACAAGAAGTTATAGTAAAGGCTGGGTCATAGACACAACGAAAGAGATTTATATTTTAAATCCTTTAAATATTTACAATTCATCTGCCTTCAAATGTTTGGAGAAAACTAAGGGGAAAAAATGACACAAGGCACCAATTTTCAGACCTGCAGACCTGAGGCTGACTTGGAATTAAAATCCCTGAACACATGAATACACTGTGTGTTAAGACTCAGAAGTAGCTCCTGTGTTTCTGTTAGTAGTTGTACAGTGGTGAAGGAAACTCAGTGAGAATTGTTATGAACTTATTATAATGGTAATATATCTCGTGGAGCCAATACGTGGATTCCCCAGGTGCTGGCTGCTGCATGTGTTATAATTTGGAACACTTGTCTGATGAAAGAAGATTGCACTGCAGCATAAGGTACTAGTCAATATGCCCCTGCAGACAGCCTTCAGAGGAAAAAAAGCAACCAGAGAAATGGGTGGGCCTAACAAGTTGTGGTCACAGCACACCAGCTGTGTGCTCAGCCATTAGCTCTACTTATTGATGCTTCAGTAGGATTTTGCTCATGACCAGACTAGGAAATTTTGCTGGGCAAATTGGCAGCAGTAGAGAGAGAAGGGAAGAGGAAAAGAAGGGGGGAAGACGGGAGGGGAGAAAAGATGTTTTTAAGAACATGTGGCCTCCTACTTATTCTTCCATACTTGAAAAGGAAGGAGCTTGCATACACTACATAAAAGGGGGTTTACACCCCAAGCTTGAAGGGAGAATAACTCCATCACCCTCCATCAACAGTGCTGTTTGCTGTCCATGTGACACTGTCATACTTGAATCCCCTCAAAAAATAAGAGATTAGTTTATCCTCCATGTCCTTTACCTGGGAAGATTTTCTTTCAGAGACTGCTAATGGATCTGCCTTATATAACACTTAAATTGGGAACTAGCATTTATCCATGCCAAAGCATGCTAGGATCCTTCATTCTTGCAGTAGAGGAATTAAATATGACTGAATTTTGAAACAGGGAGGAAGTAGCATTTTATGCCATCTGGGTTAAGACAGGCTCAATATCCTGGTAAATAACTTAAGTAATGATTTGCACCAGCTAATTTTCAAGACAGACCAGATCTCAAACATACAATGAATTTTCAGGACTGCACACAGTTTAGAAAACAATAGGATATTTGTGAAACATACAACTCTTTCATTTTAAGTTGAAACAGAGACTGGTTTTTAATTGCTCAGGTTGTAATAACTACTAATTACATTTCATAATTTGATGAAAAAAAGACCATCTTCTGCATACAAACCTTTCTTCCGCATACATTGCCTAAAACTTCAGCTGGTCTGTGCTACTCCAGTGATAAAACATTCAATATTGAGCTAAAAAGATTTGTTTTGAAGGTAATTTGATAAATAATACTATCAAGTAATTTTTCAGCTGCTCATTTCTAGATATTTTATTTTTATCTCAACTATGAAATTTTACAACACATATACACAGCCATGCATATACAAATATTCAGATTTATGAGGACACCAGCAAGTGCACAAAAAAGGACTAAAGATTTTATCATCCTATCATGTTTTCTCCCAGAGGATGTAGTTAACTTTGCCAGTCTACAAATTGCAATTTCCTTTCTACACCTTCCCGTATGACATATAAGAAAATCTAGACCCTCACTTAGCTTCATTCTTTGATACTAGAATGATATTGGCTACTTCATAAGGCTGATACTATCACTTCTGTGATATTAGTAAAGAATAGTTTACAGGAACTATGTTAAAATGTAAGATATAGAATTGTTTTCCTACCACATAGAAGACTAACAGGGAAAAAAAGAACACTAGTTGCAGATGGAAGAATAACTTAGTTGAAAAATGAGAATGTTATGTGCTCTCAGAACAGTCTGTATGACCTGAAAGCTCCTTCAGCAGAAGGGCCTTGTTTTCCAGTCTTCTGTAAAACAGATTCAGAAAATGAAAATACAGAAAAATCTTTTACACAGTGGCTCAAGAGTTGATTAATAATGGCTTGAAACATTTTACTGCATTCCCCAAGGGCAACAATTGCAAGGATTTTAAAACATGACTCTTACCAGAATTTGGCAGAGAGATTAATGAGGCAGTGGGCTTCAAATGAAAAGAGCAGGGTGGCTGGAATATCCACATTGCAAGAAACAGTCTATCAGTGGCAGGTCAAAATTTCTAAAAAAGAAATCCAGCCCAAAATGCACTCCTCTAAGACTTCCAGCTGATTTTGTGCAGTCTTTACTCACAGAAACAGAAAATCAAGTTGTTCTGACATTATCTATATTTTAGGAAAGATGGTAATTTATAATAGTATCATAAATCCAAATGTTCTAATTCCTCCAAGAATCTCTGTGGTGTTTTAAACACTCTTTAGATCAGCATGTTGTGTCTGGTATTGTTCAATGTCATACTCTCAAGAGAGATATTATGTTCAAGTCAAATTTATTCATCCTGAGAATATCACTACCTCCAACAGACAAAAACCTATTGAAACCGTTACACTTTCAAATTCTGCAGCAGGAATATGCTTTCCAATGGGATAATGTAAATGCATCCTTCATATTCACATTAGCAAAACTGCTATGTGGATAAAGTTCCTAAGGTAAAGATAAATCCCTATATCCACCTGCTTAGTTCAAGATCAATCACTTATTACTTATCACTAAATATTATTATTTAACAGATAATGATATATAATTTTCATACAGTCTTGCATTATGCTATCTATACCATAATAATATTTCTGGAGTATGTTAAAATGCTAAGTTTTTTTCTCTCCTGATCTCATCAGGTGCTCTCAGTACTATACAGGTGCCTCTTTGGAGCAACTGGAAACATATTTTATTATGCTTATATTTACACCTTTCAACTTGAGAAGTATTCCCATGTGTGGCAAACTTTCAGCACACTCCAGACTGCAAATTACAGCACCTTCCTCTACAAGTAGCAAGATAATATTTAAAAGATCACAGAGTTACAGAGTCTGAGATACATGAGATAGGTTGGACAAGACTTTAAAGGTCATGGAGCCCCACCTAGTACACTGCCAAGTCCACCACTAAACCATGTCCTTAATCACCACATCTACACATCTTTTAAATACCTCCAGGCATGGTGACTCCACTTTTCCCCTGGGCAGCCTGTCCCAGTGCCTGACAACCCCTTCAGTGAATATAAAAGATATAATACTTGTTAGTACAATAATGTATGGAAATAAACCCTCAGATGTCAGGTTCACCCTGCACTCTGTCAGTTTAAAAGTAATTTGAACGCAGACATTTTGAACCCAGAGGACAAAGACTCAGGCTCAAGTTTCTTTGACACAAGAGCAACCTCTATAAAATTTACTTTGGCTCCTTCAAACACCAAGATCCTGGTGGATAGTTGCTGGCTGGTCAAACCACACAGAAAGTCCTTTTTTGTTTTGCTTTGTTTTGGTTTGGGTTTTTTTTTTTGCATTTTATGGGGTTTTGGGTTTTTTGGTTTTTTTTTTTTTTTTTGGTTTTTGTTTTTGGTTTTGGTTTTTTTTGTTTTTTTTTTTGTTTGTTTTTTTGTTTTTTTGTTTTTTTTTTTTTTTTTTGCTTGTTTGTTTGTGCGGTTTTGGTTTGTTTTTTGGTTTTTTTTAGCAGAAAAAAAATGAAAGAAAAAACCATGCCTGAATATGGATTCTGGATAGCCCTGCATGACTGAGGTGTGAAGTAGTGTTTTCTCTTCCTTTCTCAGTACAAAGAGACTCAAAGGAAATGAAGCAGACTTTACTTCTTGAAGAAATACAATACATCTTTCAGAAGTACTGACCTCTGAGTCTTACTGATCCCTTGAAGCAATTACAAATCTTTCCAACAGCCCTAGTAAAGAAACTTCTTCAAGGCTAAAGTCCATTAGCCCTCTGGCCATGAAATAGTTAGCCCGCATGGTAAGGATAATAACCATAAGCTGAACCATGACCTTTACTGTTCTTTCTTGTATTGACCAATAGCCTTGACAACCAATAGATTTTTCAAGCTTATCTGCCTCCAGACTTCCTCATGTCAGCATTTAAATTTCCCTGTGGACTGAGAAGTGAATAGGCAGAATAATTAAAGCAATCTGGAAAAAAATCCCTTTCTTATGGAAATGGAATGAGTTTTAGGAAAATAATTTATTTCCTCCATGATTAAACAGTAGGTGATCATCATATACATTTACAGTTTGAGTATGAAGCAGTCCTAAATGAAGAGGATGACTGGGGTAATATAAACCCAGAAAGATCTTGACATTGCTTGTATCAGCTTTTGTGGAAGCTACCAAACTGGTGGAGATGGAATGAAGACCATTACACAATTTTTGTTACCATCTGCTCTCTGGAGTACTTCAGCAGCTATGTTGTTTGCAGAATGTGTGAAAAAACAAGAGCTTCTATCCCAAACTCTGTCCAGATGCAAATGCAGGAGCAGGATCTGAACCCCCAGGATCACTTTGAGTTTTTGAATGACTCAGCATTTTTCTGGGAATCAGCATTACAGAGGGCCACATGG
Source organism: Heliangelus exortis (assembly GCF_036169615.1). Taxonomy (NCBI): domain Eukaryota; kingdom Metazoa; phylum Chordata; class Aves; order Apodiformes; family Trochilidae; genus Heliangelus; species Heliangelus exortis. Next base: position 32,803,317 of record NC_092454.1, read on the forward strand.
ATATCAGATACATGCAGTACACCTTCCCCACATATTCATTCATTTCTTCCAGTCACAAATATGTCTTTCTAAAAGCCTAGGAAACAGGGAAATTTTCCAGGAAGTAAAACGTGTTTCTTTTAAAATCTCTAGACCAGTGGCAAAGGAAGGTGGCAATGTGTTCTATTCACAGAGAGATTTTACCTCAGCTTCACGCCCAGCTCTATCTTGCTGCACTAAAAAATCTCAGATATTGTTTCCTAAAGTGGAATTTGACCTTGATATTTTATGTCCAATGCCCAAAGTACTACAACTATTTATAAAGTACTTCAAAATGGCTTGCTTCCTAACTAATATAGAAAAACTGTCTTCTATCAAGGTAGCAAAAAAAGTATTTTAAACCTCTATGGATTGTTTCCATTGGCTAAAGAAAACAGTGGCAGGCTAAACATTAATTGGTTGCTAACTTCTTTGCTTTTCTTAGGATGTTTTTACAAGCAATGGATTAAAATCAATGTTTAGTGCTATGCAAGCCCAGCTGTGTCCTTATTAGGCAAATCTCAGCTCAACATTTCTGTCTAAGAGATGACCTGACCTCTCTCTCTCTTTGCTGTGTTTCCATCTTCTGCACATGTAGGTGGGAGAGTGGGAGCTTGGGAATGTGTACTTGATCCAGCATTGATCAGCCAGGCAGCAAACTGTTATTGTTCTTTAGATACCAAACATAACTCCTTTCTAGTAGGGATAAGCTCAGTCATTCTGCACATAACACAGCTTTTGTGTTTAGCAATGCAATTAATAGGAAAAGAGAACCAGAACGACTGCTTAAGATTTATTAAACCTAAAAGAGATTCTAATGGACAAATGTGTGGAATCCAGTCCACCCTTATTTCGGAAATCGAACATGTCTTTCAAATGCACTTCAACTTATTGAGCAAATTATTACTCATGCTTACTTACTATACTAGTACAACACTATGTCTGAGCTGAACACATTGAATGGCAGACTGAAGAAAAATATGAAAATCTGGCTTGTGACTGGAGAGGCAGGCCAATGTCTTAGCAGGCCATTAAACTGAGTCCAGTGAGGTATCCCTTTCAGCCTTAACGCAGACTCACAGTCCCAGCTGAAAATCTCAAAAGCATTTTTTTTCTGAATTGTTCAATTAATGGCTAAATTAACACTCCTAAATCTCTGTTTTAAACTAAGTAACAGGGGCACTGAAACGCTATGGCTAATACTTTCTAATCTAACATTTACAAATTAACATATGCATTCAATCTAGGCAATGTTTTTCAGCACTGTGTGGGTGTCTACAGTGAGCCAGCATTTTTTCCAATTTTAGAATGCAATAATTCATAAAAATGCTATTCTGATCTTGACTGTGTTTTTCTCCTAAAATCAGCAATCACATACAGTGCAGAAGAAACCCCAAACCCTCAGAAACTATAACAATAATCAAAGCCATGACTGAACTTGAAGATCTCTGAAATAATCTTAGGTCCTTACTGACATTTTATGATGTATCATTTTATATAAGTAATTTTCTTGATTTTTTATCTATTCAACATGAAAAAACATACTACTGTTGCACCTTCTTTAGCAGTATCTTAACTACATTTTATAAGAACAGCTAAATGCAAAACAAGGCCATTTATGCCAATAACCTTCTTTTGATCAACACTGAACCTATTTAAATAACAGACATTACAACAGATTTGAGAGTTTGCCCCAAACAAAGCAGAGAATTCTCCATATACTTTAGTAGATCGAGAAAGACTCTCAGATGGACAGTCTTCATCTAACGTATCTTTCAAAGAGTTAACAACATAGATACAAAATCTGCCTGTGAAAACTGTCTTGATTTTTTTCTCTTCATGACCCATCTGACATTTATGCACACATGTATGCACTCTGCTTGATTACATTTTTGTATTTTCAAAAATCTCACCTTCTAAGAAAATGGGATGCAACGTTGACATAACTGCTAATTTTGAAAAAAACCCATCACACTAATTATTCATATTTTAAAACTTTTCTTTTATTGTGCCTGTTATCCTTAGAGAATCCATTGATCGATTTACATTGTTGATTTATGCTCATTTGCATTTTTAAGGACTTTGGACATATCTTCTCATCTTCCCATCTGCAAGCTTGCTAATATCAAAACACTATCATTTTTCCTATGCTTTCCACACACAAGAATAAATACTTATATTACCAGTTACACTTTCTTCAGATTATTTCTCAATTATCAACTTACTGGAATTCAACTATCAATCAGTTATACTCTCTACATTGATGGTATGATATACACAAAAATCTCTATGTTCAGTTAAAATTAAATTATCAAAGTAAGTGGCAAACTTCGTTATGTAGCAGCAGCCTGTTATTATTATGAAATATTTACTGAGAACCTTGAAATTAATCTAGCAGGTCACTGTTAAACTTAATAAAATAAGTAAAAAAACTATACCTCTTCATAGCCTCTTCCAAAGTTTTTCCACCAAATCACAAGCTTGAATGAGATTTTCCTACCTAACAGATCATTCTTACTAACAGTGCCTAAAAATATACTGTATGTCAGCAAACAGTAAGGATTTCACTTGTTTACTGTCTTAGTGTTGCCATCCACCAACATGCAGCTATTACGTACATCCAGACAGAAAAATTGCAAGACAAGCCACAACTAACAGTGACAAGAAATATCAAGTGTTAACAAACCCAAATCTTAAGTTATACTTTCATCCAATGAGAGTGATTTTTCTGCTAAAAACTTTTCTAGTACATTCTTTAAAGCTTTGGTGAACAACTGATAGAAAGAATTCAGAAGCTTAGTAAGAGCTTTCTTTTAAAAAATATTTTAATGTGATTGTTTTTTTAGTAAGTGACCATAAGTACTACACTGTGATGCAGTGCCTTGTTGAACTCTTCATCTGTATTCTTGTCTTAATAAAAGGAAACAGGAAATCTTTAAAGCTTACAACTGGGGCAAAAGCCAGGAACCTTCTTAATAACAATCTGCTTTCTCAAAAATCATATCTAGTACTTGAACTGCTGCTGTAACATTTTCCTAAAATTTCTGAAACCACAGAAATGCATTCTTTGCATTGATTCAGAACAGTTTATAAATTATATTTGAATTCAGTTTTTTAATAGTTTTGCTGTGCGTTCTAATTCATTTCTTCTTGAAGTAGGATAATCCAAGAGTCACTCATAAACAAACAAACCCAGAAATGCTCTGAGTAACTGAATATTCACCACTGGAAGATTTCCTTTGGCTGTCCATTTCCAGAAATGTAGGTGATGTATAAATATCACCAGTAGATGTAGCTTAATCTACTGCTTTTCCACAGTAACAAAAAGGAGTGCAGAGAGCTAAAAATATAAGTTTTTTTCAGATGGCAAAAAAGGAGGGTGTACTCCAGTCATTTAGAATTAGAAAGCATACAATGCCCACTTTAAGTTGTATATACTTTGAAATATCTGTTGGCAGTACTTTGATCAGGAAATACTGTTTAAGGTAGAAGAGTGGGTAAGAACTAAGCTTTAACAAGAGGATAAAGTAGCAAAAGGGACTGGGAGGAAGATACAGAAGTGTTATCACCTCTTGCAATATTTTTATCATTTTGAGGAGATGTTTGGTGTGCTTAAACAGCTTGCAGCTGTATGATCACACTGAAATTGAATATTACACTGAAGTATCATACACTGAAAATCATAAAGGAGCAGGCCAACTATTTTTTTTTTTCTTTCTTTTGTTCTTTCTGAGGATTGTTTTTACCACACAAGGTACCAAAGGAAATACACACCCAAGGAACACTCAAGATAGCAAACTCACTAATAAGCAAAAGTACATTATGAAACAATGCCATTTCAGAGGCAAAACAAAAATGTAGTAAAACTGGAATGGTCTACTTGGTCTACTTCTCAGTTAAACAGTGTATAACAGAGCTGAGAACGGGGAAAGACTGTAAGCATACTTTATAAAGATTAATTAGTGTAGAATAAGAAATTCAGATATAAGTAACTGGGAAATGTAACACAGGGACAAGTCTGCAGAAGAGAGAAAGTCATCCTCAAGAGCGTATGGTGTTTTAACTCTAAGCATTGTAGAAGACACAATACATACTGTATTTAATAGAACAAATCATCAACAGCAGGGATAAGGGGAACTTAAGTGATTTCATAAGTGTTTTCCAGCTCTAAGTGCTATTTCCTTCTATTGATTATACTCCTTGACACCTTAACTCATTGACTAAATAAAGTGTTAATTACTTAACTAATTACACTGGTGGTGTTAATTACTGCTTCCAAATGATGAAAAGTTGCTACAGTCCCCTAGTGAGTCACCTCTGAGACAGAAGCACATGATGAAGGTTGCTTAATTTGATAAATGGTATTTTCCATAATGCATTTACCTTATTTAACACTACCGTGATGTTTTTTGGAAGAAAAAAACCCAAAAAACCAAAAAAACAAACAAACAAAACAAAACAAAAACCCCAAAAAACAAACAAACAAACAAAAAAAAAAACAAAAAAAAAACCGCATCATAAACCTTGTATTTCAGAAATGCTTGCATTCAGAAATGCTTGCATTTTGTGTGTGAGAAGACCTTCATGCACAGAAAGACTGAAGACAACCTCTGTGCTGTGGCACTCTTCCATGTAAGAAAGAATCACCACACACCCTTTTTTAATAAGATTAACCTGCAATGCTTTACTAAATTTGGAAGTGTAACTTGCCACACAGAACTATTTTTTAACCACAAGACTTCAAATTCTGTTTCTAGTTATCAGTATAACTCCTTATAATCAGTATTACTTTAAGTTAAATTATTCTTAATTACTGCAGGTATATACATGAGCCTGGAAACTGGCACATTTAGAAAAAAACCAATTACTTTTCCAAGTGTGAAACGGTAATAGAAATTGACAAATATCTAAATTTCAATACTTAAAAGTTCCAGTAACAAAGGGATCAATATATACAGTTCCTTGGACAGCTGGAGACTGGATTTGGGATAGCAAACATAACAAATGTACAACTAAAGAACAGTTTCTTCAGTTAGACAGATGCCATAAGACTTTAAAAAATAAAAAATGCTAATTTCTCTACTGAAAGAAAGATGGTAACATCACTTCAGCAGTCTGGGGAGTGGAAAGTATTTCTCCTCATCCATTTTTAGCACAAATATTTTTTCCATGTCCTTAAACTAGGCACTGTTGTAAAGACAGTGAACTGAAAGATGGCCAAACAACTTTGCTTTTAAGTCACTATGTTTTACTATCCATTATGGATTTTTCAGGTAGGCAGTGATGAAGTTGCTACAAGAAATCTGAGGCTGATCAAGAGAGACCTTACGGATGTTGAACAGAAACACAGGTGCTGTTCTCTGCTACCCCTCCTGTTGCAGGGATTGATGAGGAAATAAACAGGAAGAGCCAGCAATCAATACCTGTCTCTAACCCTGGTGTCATGGGCAGGATTTCACGTTTTTTGATCATAAGCCAGTTTATACACCACCAGGCCTGCTGGTGACAGATGAGTTACACCTGTCTCAAAAGGGGAAGAACATTACAACAAAGGATTTTGTAGGGGAAATATAGTGCAAGACATGAGAAAAAGGCTGAGACACTTAATGCCTTCTTTGCCTCAGCTTCTAGTATTAAGACCAATTGTCTTCTGGTACCTGGCCCCTTCAGCTGGAAGCCAGGGACAGGGAGCAGAATAAACCAAGGGGAAATGATTAGTGACCTGCAGCACCACTTAGGCATACACAAGCCTATGGGGCTAGATGGAATTCACCCAAGGGTACTTAGTGAGTTGGTGGAAGTGATAACCAAGCCACTTTCCATCATCTGTCACCAGTCCTGGCTAATCAGGGAGTCCCAGTTGACTGGAGGTTTGCTGCAAGAAGGGCTGGAACTAGGATGCAGGAAACTACAGACCTGTCCATCTGACCTTAGTGCCACAGAAAGTGAGTGCTATCACAAGGCACATGCATAACAACCAGGGGATGCTCAATCAGCATGGCAGGTCCTGCCTGATGAACCTGATCTCCTTCTATGACAAGGTGACTCACCTAGTCACCTTGGGAAAGGCTGTGGATGTTGTCTTCTTAGACTTCAGTGAAGCCTTGGACATCTTGATCCAAAACATGCTCTTGGAGAAACTGGTTGCTCATGGCTTGGATGTGTGTACACTTCACTAGGTAAAAAACTGGTTGGGTGGCTGGGTCCAAAGAATTTTGTTGAGTGGAGCTGAATCCAGTTGGCAGATGGTCACAAGTGATATTCCCACTGGGAACACCAGTACTGACGCCAGTCCTCTTTAATATCTTGTTATCAATGATCTGAACATGGGAATCAAATTCACCCATAGTAAGGCTGCAGGAAGTACCAAATTGGGTGGGAGTGTTGATCTGCCTGAAGGTAGGAAGGCTCTACAAAGGGACCTGGACAGTCTGAATTGATGGCCCAAGGCAAACTGCATGAGGTTCAACAAGGCCAAGTGCTGGGTCCTGCATTTTGGTCACAACCACCCCAGGCAATGCTATGGACTCGGGGAATTGTCGCTGGAAAGCTGCCCATAGGAAAAGAACCTGGGGATGTTAGTAAGCAGCCAGCTGAATATGAGCCAGGAATGTGCCCAGGTGGCCAAGAAGGCCAACACCATCCTGGCTTTTATCAGCAATAGTGTGGCCATCAGGACTAGGCTGCCTGGGGAAGCAGTTGAGTCGCAATCCCTGGATGTATTTAAGACATGCAGGTGCAATGGTGGAATTGGCAGTGTCCTAGGTTAGCAGTTGGACATAGTGATCTTAAAGGGGTTTTTTCCAGCCAAACCAACTCTATGATTAGAGAGTAGTAGTTATGTACAGATCATAGACTTGTATGTAATCACAGAAAAAAAGTCTTAATAAACTTTGATAGCTAATACTGTAAATAACCACAAGAGATGGCTTTTCATCATAGCCAATGGATGATGTGAATTTCCTAAACAAAACCCACCAAAACACAGAAATAAAAGAGGTGGTGTGGTGGAAACAATAACAAACACTATAAAATATAAAAATACTCATAAGGGAGTATAAAGGAATCATGTTCTGATTTGATAGTCAGAATGGACAGCATGCAGCAGTTCTATTACAGAGGACATTCTCTGCAGCAAAGAAGTTTCCCCTCCAAATCCAGTGAAGTCTTAGATATTATTTGTAAATTTAAAATGTTTAAATTCTCAGGCTATTTCTCATAGGTAGCTACTAAACCACCAAGGAATGCACTTTGTCCCCTTAATATTAGGTGCTGGAGGATTAAGAGTGACCTTAACTATTATGCTATAGGACTTTACAGTGCAGTCAGTAAAATAAGGGTGATAAGCAGCTGCTTTCCAGTTGCTCCAGCACTCCAGACAGGTACCCAACAGCAGTGGATACTCTCTGCCTCATACTGCTCACACTGCCTGACTGGCTGGCTTCACCACATGACTTTACCCAAAGGAGCTGGCAGAAATCTTCCTCTATATAGACCCTAATCCACTCACCTGGCAACCAATATAAGAGAGAACAAATTACTCCTGTGGCATTCCTTGGCTGCTGTTTATGATGCAGGTAGTACCCCTGCATGTAAGAAAGTGGTCTATGTGCCTTCACATAGATTCATCATGTTAATCAAGTTAAGAGTTTCCTAAAATAATCTGAATACTTCTTAAGGGGGTTTCACTATCAGCTCCTGTAAAGCATGAGTAGTTTTAGTAGATTTATAGTTCTGCAGTCAGTAAATACCATCATACTTAGATTATACATAACAACAAATTCAGAGCTACTAAGCAACCTCTAAAGTCTCTATTTTGGGAAAAAGGGCTTATTATAATATTGCTCATTATTAATTCTGAACAACTTCTGGTATGCACACGGGAAAACATAGTTCAATCTTCACAATAATCTAATTTTTCAGCTCTTTGTTCTGCTCCTATCTTCCTTATTTGTGATTTTAGATTTGATTCTGAGACAATAATAAGGCACATCCTCACAGACAAGTAAAATGCTAGAAAATTCTTTTATTTCAAACAGCCAGTTCAGTGTCTTACAACTTCAGCTGTGCAACATCAGTTTTTCTCCTATACGTTAAGCAGCTGTTCTACAATGAGCAACGTATGCTTTACAATAGAACTTTCTATCAGGAACAAAACAGCATTAAAATCAAAGACCTTTTCCAAGAAATGAGTGAACGTCAAGATACATGATGGTAGATACTATCCCGTCCTTCCCTATGTTCCAATTAAAGCTGATTTTACTTTCAGTAATTTTACAGCCTAAAAAATAAACTCCACCTCGACTTTATAAGCACCTTAAAATATTAGTCTTTGAACATTTTGATCTTAGGGCAAAACTTCCAAAAGAGCTTTCTACAGCATGCAAAGCATAGTGGGCACATGCACATCTAAAGCTGTTGAGGGAGGAGCCCAACCACAGTGTTTGGTTACAGCTCTTGTTACAGCTCTTGTTACTTACAGGTTCAGTGATGCCAGCTCATTGTTTTTAGCTGTCCAGCGATTTTGACAATTCTACCAGAAAGCGTGCTCACTTCTCAGATCCTCAGATACACAGTGGCACTGCTTAAGTACTTTCACATTCACACATACAAACCAAGACTTACAATTCTGACTCTTTTCTGAATGCTAACAAAAAGTGGAAAAAAATGCAAGCACTAGGTAAGACAAACAACAAGCAACCCAGAGGATCTCAGTTTAGGGGAAATAAATTAGATATTAAGTCCTGAGTGCATAACAAAAACATATTGGACCAAAATAAATAATTAGAGCCTTTGCATAGCAAAGACACAACTAAGCATTTTCAGTTCACAGAACATAAAATATTAATATTAAAAGCAACCAGTATTAAAAGCAGAAAATTATACTCGGTCCCAACGGCAGTAGAGCTGGAACACCAATGAATATGTTATCCATGCAGCATATTATTGAGGAAATCACAATATTTACAAAATATTAATGCACAAATAATTTAACATTTAGTTACTTCTGTCAGTATGGCTTTCAAGTAATCCACAGACTGACAACTGAGAACAATGTTCCTTAAATTTTGTAGAGTCCACTGTATACTGCAAAGTATACTTCCAGGTGACTACAGTATTAAGAAAGATAGTAAGTTTTGTAAGATTTGTTTTTTGTTCAGATTACAGTAGAAGCAAAAACCTCCAACCAGTGAAAACTAAACCCATATTTAAAAATATACCTGCTATGAGTTCAGGCAATGATTTAAATAAGATACTATGTAATGACAAATGCAAGACTACAGAAAGAACTAGGAACTGGTATTTTGTATTTACCTCTGGTATTCCTGAAGTGTCAAGCCAGTTCTGGAAGATACTTTCTACAGTTAGCCCAGACCTTAGAATAAGAAAGAAAATATCAGAAACACACACACACACACACACACACACAAATATCAATTTTCTCACATGAAAATCAACCCCTTAGAAGCTGAGCAAAACCCAAATTCCAAGTATTGGTTGTACTGCACAGATCAGGTTTTGTGTGCTTGAAACTCAAATTATAAATTCAGTGCCTATGAGGACTGACAGAGAAAGTGAAAAATGGGTAATTGCATTTATGAAACATGTAAAGCATTAACAGGTGCTCTACTTCAAGCAGATTTTTGTTTCCTTAATAGAAAAAAAAATCACAGGCAAGTAAATATAGCTGGAGACATCAGAACCCAGTATTGCATAAGCAACCTACATGCAAAGATAAAATACCAAAGAAAATGAAATTAAATACAAACTTCCTTAAACTTCTGGTGGTTAAAAGCCACTAATGGATATTAATCCTCAAAGCTACCAAGCATCTAACATATTATATCTAATATATTTCAGTTTCATCTTTTCTTCACTTTTTTTTTTCCTTCACTTTTTTTCTTCACTTTCTTTGTATCTTGGTAATATTCACAGTGAAGTCACAAAATAGTCTGAAGCTCCAACAAAAGGAAGCAGTTCATCATGATCAAGCCTGTGGGGCTGAAATAAACACATGCAGAAGTATTTGCAAATTCAGAAATTATGTTTCCCCTTTTACTTTTGTAGGCAACTTATGTTGCACTTACTTTGATTCTGGCTGAAGTCTTCCCAACTTTCAGATAAGCCAATTTAAAGATAAAAAATAAAATACCCCCAACATACTATCCGTTCAGTGTGCCAATACTGGAAGAGGAACTTGCATAAGCCCTCAATGAAGGTAAATATTCTGAGAAGCAGAAGAGATGTGCATAGTCCTCTGCACGGTAATGCCTTGGCAAGACTCATTCCAGTACTTGCAGCTATCTTCACATGTATAATGCAGGCCCATAAGCAATGAAGCATACATGAAAACAACAGCTCTTTAGAACTTGTGAAGCAGAAAGACAAGCAACCCAGTGCAATTTTAATTATATGACAAAGAAGCCTCTTTTTTTTCCCCCATGTTCTCAAAATTTTGCTGCTAAAGGATAACTATGAACTGTGTAAATGACTAAGGATTTTTAATAAATACATCAGTAATTCTTACCGAAGTTTTCAAACACCTATAAATACTAACTCGTGCAATGCCAGTGGGAGAGAGAAAACTGTTATGCCTGACATTCAAATGGGAAAACTATGGCTTAAAGAGTTCAAGGAGTCTCAAAAAGCAGTGAAGCAGTATGTTAGTGGATGATTCTGGAACACATTCGCAGAATAAACATTTCTTTGAGTTTACTCATCGTAGTTATCACATTCTTTTTATTTTTCCTAGTTTTATTTGGAATGACCAAGAATTTAAATAATTGATATTACTATGTGTAACAACCATACTTTTCCAAACATGGCTTATATCCTGAATTAGATATTCTTATCCTTGCCAAACCCAGGATAAAAAATTTACCCTCTGTGCCAAGAAGAACTATGTGTTAGCACTCGTTGAGGTAGATTTAGCAGCTACAACTTCTAAACCATTGTGTTGGGAGATCTGCCATCCCTAGTCACATGGAGCAGTGTTCTGAAGGCAGTCCATTAAAATGAGGGATCCATCTAAAAGAATACAATTTTGCCTTTGTGAATTAGAGGTGGAAGAGTATGAAGGAAATAGTGTCAGCTGGCTCCCAAGTGAGTAACTGTTCAAAAGTATTTGCAAAAAATAAGCAATAAAGCCTTAATTACATAAAACATAGAGAGGAACTTTTTAACAGGCAAAAAGCAGACACCAAATGCTTTAAATACAAGTAAGTCTTGCCTTAAAAATGCTACCCTATGTCATTCATAATGACATACCTATAAATAAATGCTGGCATATGTGAGCTACAGCATCATACTGGAAATTGGAAGAAGGTACAGATTAAGGTAAAGGAACATTCGGATTACAATTATACTAAAACAATTTACATATGCTGTCATGTTCTAGTAAGAGTTTCCTTCAGTTTATGTATCAGTCATATCTTATGGTGCAGGTCAAGGAGGCTTAATGTGGGAAAAAAAACATCCTGTCTGAATGATTTAACAAGTCCCAGAAAGGAGAATAATTATAATTCCCATAGAGACAAAGGAATCTTCCCAATCACTAAATCTGCAATGTCAGAATATAATGTAACATTAGGAGATTGGACATAGACAAAAAAAAACCCGATAACCAAACAAAAAACCCCCCAACCTCCTTATCATGTGGCTCAAATGATTGAAGCCATCATGCAGAAGCATGTCTACATGGCCAGGATTCTGAATTACATGGAAATTACCATTCTTCACTTCTGATTGATAGATCACTATGGAAATCAATTTTCTACACCCAACTGAACATATATGTCATGCTTGTAATGGGTAATATTCTGCATTCAAAGGAATTACTAAATATCTAGTATTGGTAGTAGTACCTTGCTATGTGTGTAGATTTATTAAACTTAAAGCTGGACTTAAACCAGGATTGCCAGGTTGTCCACACGGATAGGGATCAGGTTTTGAGAGCCAAATCTCAGTGAGAATGAAATCTCACCAGGGATGTAAAAAGCGGTAAGAAAAACTTCTATAGATATGTGTGGAATAAAAGGACAACCAAAGAAAATGTAAACCCTCCCTGAAGGAAACTGGAGACCTAGATACATATGGTATTAAGAAGGCTGAGGTTCTTAATGACTTCCTTGCATCAGTCTTCTCTGACAAGTGCTCCAGCCCCATTGCAAAGGCCACAGCAGATGAAAGCAGGGACTGGGAGAACAAAGGACCCCTGACTGTAGGAGAAGAACAGATTCATGACCATCTAAAGAACCTGAGGGTGCGCAGATCTATGGGACTTGATGGGGTCCATCCACAAGCCCTGAGAGAGCTGGTGGATGCAGTTGCTAAACCTCTGGTCATAATGGTCTGGTGAGGTGTCTGCTGATAGGAAAAAAAAGCAACATAGATCCTACTTTTAAAAAGGAGAAAAAGAAAGACTTGGGGAACTACAGGCCAGTCAGTCTCTCTTCTGTGCCAGGCAAGATCATGGAACAGATCGTGCTGGAAAATCTCCTGGGACACATGGAAAATAAGGATGTGATTAGTGACAGTCAACATGGCTTCACTAAGATCAAATCATGCGTGACCAATTTGGTGGTCTTCTATGACAAGGCTACAGAGATGGTGGATAGAAGCAGAGCTACTGATGTCATCCATGTGGATTTCTGCAAGGCATTTGGCACTGCCCCACATGACATCCTGTATGCTAACTACAGAGGCCATATACATGATTAGCTTAAAACTGGACTCTCAAATGTTATATATTAAAAGATAGATGAGATGGATTATACCACTTATTCTGTCTGAAGCAGCGTAATTAAAATATCCATTCTTTAATTTTTACTGTGTGAATCAAAACCAATACATCTTAGTGTTCCAGTGCCGAAGAAGAACTAGCATCTAGGAAAATATAGTCTCATTTGACCATTGAACTTGTCTTAATTTTTTTTCCCCCCAGCATATACACTGTAGCTTACTAAAAAATGGAGCAAGTAAAAACATTGGAAAAAAATCCTTCCCAATTATTTGCTTTGGGAGTTGGGCGCCTACCAGCTGCTTGTCTCAATCACAATCACCACATTCATGGCAATGTGTAGTAGCAAAAAAAACAAGTATGAAAGAGACATGTACCTGTATTGCTGAGTGATTTGAAATTGCAGCAATATTTTAATATATATTTCGTACTTAAATAACAATTTATGAAGTCATCCAAGGACTGTGGTTCGTAAGCCTGAGTTGCTAACAGTACAAATAGCAGAGCTGTAACATACGCCGTCCATTGTTTATTGTGTATTATTAAAACCATAACTTTATTAGTATACTTATTTATGATGGTATTTAAATAAAAAATACCATCAGAAAACCTCAAAGAATAAGAATCTGCTGTTGTGAAGAGCACAAGCAGCTGAAACACTGATTTATCTGTAGCTAGTGAAATTCACACTCTGTTTCAGGGCCTTTAAAAACATGGCTTTGCTGGGCAGATGTGGAGAGGATCAGTTTACAAGGATTCTGGGTAAAAAACTTGGTGAGAAGAGAGAAACTGGGACTTTTATTAAATCTAGTGCACTGTGATGCACAGACACATAAGACAGGTTTTTATTGTTTGGTTTGTGATTGGTTTTGTGATTTTTTTAATGTAGTGAAGTTTCAAATTATATATGAGGAAATAAGTTGCCTCAGTTATATATGGGATGGTAGATTTTCTACAGAAAGTCCAAGATAATGTAAAGCTATAGCCAGGGCATGTTATATTTTACAAGGTTTTAAAAATACAGAAGAATAATGATAGATATTTGTTTGCCCTTCTTGCTATTACTCCTTCACACACAAAAATAATCTGCCTTCAGTGCAAGTAAGGAAGTTCTGAAGGGCCACGTACAGCTAGGCCTGTCTGATGTTATTTCAGCCCAGAAACAGCAGGATTCTGCCTTGGAGAATGGATTCCTACAGCTAACATGCCATTAAAATTGAGTCAGAGCAGGAAGTAAAGTGGTTCTAGAAACAATGCATATAATCCTCCTCCTCTGAGTACAGAGGGCAGCAAAAATCAGTGGCTGCCACTTAAGATGTTACATCTGTATCTTGGAACTCCTCATTGCTGGGAATATACTAAAAAAATCTCTTGTAACTAAAAGCTAAAGGAATTAGTTACCAGGAGAGTGAGAGTCTTTAAGACATAGATTGCTGTATCCAATAGCAAAAACCAAATGTTGCATTACACCAATGTAATAATTACAGAAAATTTCCATGCTGTTGTACAATTGCTTGCTGCCAATGTTAATCTTGTTCTCATTACAAAAGTCTCCCATAAGCCAATTTCTACCCCTAGCTCCACTGGTTTTCATCTGTTGCCACAGCTGAGGGCAGGATTTGTCTTGATTCTCTATGACTAATTTCTCTTTTCTTCATTTTTTTGTTTATTACGTCCAGCCTCCTTTATAAACTTCAGGCTATTGCAACACAATATTCTTCAAAAAAGAAGCATTTAGTTTCAGCATTAAAATTTTACTTGGAAGGATTTTACAAGTAAAGGCGGCTTTGTGTGCTACAAAGAATTTCCTTACTCTATCTTGAAATGCTTTTCATTCCTAACAATGAGAGTTTGTCAAAAAAGCACCCTAAAAATATTTCATTTTTATCGTTCACCCCTTTGCTTTTGCCTCATGCTAGTATTCATGTATTAGCAAGAGAATACACTCAAGAATGAAAAACCATCTTCACAGCAGATAAGAAATAAAGCCTTTCTGTACATCTAGATGTTCTGTTCTTTGTGTTGCTGTTCATAGCTGCACCCAAGGCAACTTTGGCAGTAGGTAAGTTCAGATATGCTGTATGTCTAATATTAAAGTGAATTACCATAGATCTGAAATTTCATCCCTACATTCTGAAATATGATGCAATGCAAATGAAGACATATTTCTTTTGCATTAGTCTCACTGAAAGATTAAATGTTTTGGCATGTTTCTAGACTGAAACTCAGATACTTAGTCAAAAAATATTTTGCATTGGTTTTGGACTTCAGAGAAACACAAGTAAAGAAAGGAAACAAAACAGAGATTTTATCAATAAATCAATGTGCTTGATTTATCAATAATCAATAATAATGCCATTAAACAATTCACTTTCACATATATCCCATTTAATGTCCCTGATTATATTTGGGCAGGAAACCCATGCCCGTATATAAGCAAAGAATCACTCTATAGTACATCACGGGAAAATGTAACACCACCAAATCTTAACTCATGGTGCCACAAAACATATTATCTCAGGGATAACTAGCTTCACTGTCCATCATCCCCTAAGTGTTTCACTAATAAACTCAATATATTTGACTTCTATGAATATCTTCCATCCTTTTTTTTCCCCAAACCACTGATAGACTTTTATGAAGACTTTCCAAAAGCTCCCCAAACCTACATTTTCCAAGAGAATCCCTTGTTTTTAAAAACTACAATATGTAAAGTTCCACTACAAAAGAATCTATATTTGTACAACAGCCTGTAGTAGTGCAGAACAAAGCAATGGATGCACAGGGAGGGATTCAAAAAAGACTAGCTCTACCCTATTTGGCCAGTCATAGTCCCATACAGCAGGATTTTGAAGGACATGCCTGGCAATTAACGTTTGTAAGGGTCCAGGTGGGGGAACTATTTTAACCCCTCCCTTGGACCCTGTTGGCACTCTGGTCTGCAGGAAGCAGCACCAAGCCAACTTTTGCAAACCTTGCACAAATCATCATAAACTCATACAATGTTAGGGTCCCTCCCAAGCCCTAACAATCCTCGTTAGCATTTCCAAAGGGATTGATGGAGAGGAAGGGGACATCAGTAATTGCCTAGAGGATGCATATGATAGAGATAAGGACTGAGGAGCCAAAGACGCAGAGGTCTGTTCCAGTTGTTCAACCTGGTATGCCTCAACCACGCTTACTAAGCAAAACAGGCCTATAAAATCAGGGGCTATACTGTTGGGTTTTGGGAGTTTCTTTGCCACCAACCCTCCCCCACTGGGTGGCAAAACACTGGATTCAGGAGTGTGGTGATTTTCTGTTATCTATCTTTCTTTTCTTCTCCTTCTTTCTTCCTCTTCCTCTTCCCCTTTATCCCTTTCTCTTTCTCCTTCTCCTTCTCCTTCTCTTTCCTAAAATCATTAAGTAAAAACAATTTTTCCCTGGTTACACACCTTTAACAACCATGTATTGTGACTTTTTGAGATCTAATTAATCAGCCTTATTGATTGTGCACCCTGAGTGTATAGAAAAATCGTAGTATCAGCCTGAATGCTTTTATTTCTTCTATAGTTCAAATTAAATCTTATGTTCAAATACAGACCTTGAGTATTGTTTCACCTCAATCTGATCAAGTGGTACTGGACAGCCTGAGGGGCTGTCATTGTTCTCCCTCAAAGGGGAACCCAGGCCTGAGAGGAAGATAGGATCCAGCCACACCTAGGTCCTCTCTGAGAAGGAGACTAAAAAGTAAGGGGGTCCAGCCCAGTCCAGATCTCCTTTGGCTATCACCTGGGTTGTCTCAGGAGACGTGACAATGCTGGATTTCTGCTTGCATTTTTCAACCTTCCCTGTTCAGCACACTGTGTCAGGGGGGTGGGGGGGATGGTGCCAGACAACTGCTTGAGAAAAATCTACCTGCTCTGGTTTCCCAGATAAATGGCAAAGGTCTGGGCTCCTTGCTTTAGGTTGTTATGTACCAATGTTACGCAGCTTTCAGGAGAATCACAGAATAATTTGAGGAGGCAACTGCACCTGGCACTTCAAGTTGTATAATGTACACAGGACCTCACTGCTGCCCTAACATACAAGTTAAAGGCACTGCTCAGAGGGAACACAGGATATCAACAGTGCAGCAAGTCTCATTTTTGTGTGTGTACATATCTGAGACTTTCCAAAGAACGATGACCGCATGCTTGAAAAAAACAAGCAGAAGACTAAGTGATCTGCTACTCTTTTGTGGCTAGCACAGCCGATATTTAAATTTCATTTCCATTTTCTTCTTTGACTTTTCTAGCCTGGTTCTCACTTACTCTTTCTGTTCAGGGTTGTCTTCCAACAGCATACGAAGAAAATCCTGGAAAACAAACCCCCGTTAGTAGATTTATTAAGATGTAACTCTGTGTCCACATTACTAGTGAGCAATAGATTTACAAAGACTGCAGACAACATAGTGCTAAGAAGGAAGTTTATATATCCACTGTGGTGATATACTGCTCAGTTATTTATACAATATGCACTATATTTGTCAGTTTTCCAACCCACACAAGGAAAACATGTCAATATTGAAAGGAAATAGGCTTGAAAAGCCAGCTGAGTATTTTAATACAATCCCACATTCCTACTTTTTAATCAATCTATAATGCACACACACAAACTGCATTTAAAACAGTTAAAGGCTACAGATTCACAAACTCAGGGGCAAAGAAACACTAAAGCTAAGGATGTTTATGTCCTCTCCACTGTGATTATGTTATCACAGTCTTCAACCACATATGGCATTTTTTTTCCTTAAAGCACACGCCTGACTGAAAATTCACATCTACTCTTCATTCAGTGACAGAATTCACAATGTTGCTGCCAACCACACCAACTAAGGAGTAAATTTTTCAGAGGTAGCTAGAATTTCTTCCATGTATTTATAAAGATGATACTATGCCAGTAGAATAGCACTACTATCATCCTCATTTATAATTATGTGATAAGCTCTCCTTAAAAAGTTGCATCTGACATAACACAAAGGTTCTCTGGCATCCCCCACAATACAGGACCTAATTTTAATGACATTCTCTTTGACACAAACCACTCCTCTGAACAAGCTATCAAGAGGATTTATTAATATCAATTACTTGCTTTTATGCTACTTGATATAGCAATACATCCACTTTATTAATACTAATCTTTGTGGAGACAAGTTTCCCAGGCTAATCATATTCTTCACTGAAAGATATAAGTGCAAGCTGACTTCTGATTACAAGTACTTGACATCTAATATCTTGAAAACTGTTTCCTAAAAGGTAGGAACCTTTTATTTAGGGATGGTGCCATGGCATTCAACAAAAAAAGATGCCATTTCTCTATCTGATTACGGCACTGGTAGGGAATCAAATAACAAGTGATTCACAATTAAAACTATTGCTAACACAGTTAAAACTTCCTCCTTTAGGTTACAAGTGAGATTCAAGCTATGTTGCAGTGGCTGTAAAATTTACTTATGACAAAAGGTAAATTACATGGCACTGGGCTCAGTGTTGAAGTGGCAAGAATGCCATAATGAACTATGCCAGGAGTTGTTCTGTCCTACCTACAATATATTCCTAACATGATGACAAAGCATTAAATCCCTGTGCTTCATACTACTACTAGCAGTTCTGTACCATTATTCAGTATGTAAACGGAACTACAGCCTCCTTCCGCTTGTGGAAGTTTTGCTGGAGATACAGAGTAAGCTTACACAGAAATAAAGAACATGAAAAGATCATCATTAGAGTTGTTTCAAAAGTGTGTGAAAAGTAATTCTGAAGTGGTCATCTGTGATACTGTTTGCACTATCTCTGTATCATTAATGCAGCTAGGTTACTCCATCAATCTCATAATCAATCCCATAGTACACTCAAAGATACCTCTGGTGTTAGAAGTGTTTCTATATTCTGCACGATATAGGATGAAATTAAGCATCTCTTTTGTGAGTAAAGATGTCTCAATTTTTCCATGTATCTATAAAGAATAAGGCAGTAAGCATCACTCTACACATTTTCTTAAAAATAGGATTAATCTATTCTGTTTTATCATAAATGTTTCTATTTTGATGCTCCAAAACAGAGTAGGAAACAAATTACCACTTACATCATATTTGCATGGCTTTTAACATTTGCCTATCATAAAATCTGCATGACACATCCCACTACAGGCCTGAATTTTCAGTTGCTTATAATATCACCAAATTTTAATCATCTGGAATGACATTTTATCCTCAGGATATTTTTTTTCTTCCTCCTAAGGTGAAATAGTTCAGAAATGTCCAAGAAAAAAGGGGATAATATTGGGTTTTCTAAGACCATATGACTGAAAAAGAGGTTGAGAGAAGTAATTTTAAGAACTCTAGGAATGAAGGCTATTTGAAGCCGTAACTACACAGATATGGGTTTAGAAGAACTTTTATTTCATGCCTGAAGATGCTATATTATTACTCCAATTCTTGTCATCACAGAGATCCTTCAAAGGCTGCAAATCCCTATCTGCCCCAGAGTGCTCCTTCAGGGACTGCTCCACCATGCTCCTCCATGGGTTGCAGGGAAATCTCTGCTTGGGCACCTTCTCCCCCTCCTTCCTCACTGACCTTGAAATTTTTGGTCTGGCACTGCTCTCATCTCTTCCTCTCCTTTGCTCTGCAGGTCTTTTTTTTACATTTTCGTTTTCCTTTTCCTGAACAGGTTACCCAAAGAGGGACATCCAGCTTCCCGGATCTGCTTGGGCTGAGGCAGTGCCAGAATTGGAGCTGGGGGAACACAGCAGCTTCTCACAGGAGCCACCCCTGTGGCCTCCCAGCTTCCAAAACACCACAAACCAAGACTTCAGATCACTAGGAATTCCCTAAGGTAAATCAACTAACTATTATGGCAAAGAAGAAAACAGCCCATATGAGGATCTGAAAAAGATTTGTGGTAAATGTTTTTATGGATATTTAAGGTGATCCCAGCTTCCTGGATGGCCTTTCCCTAGAATCACTCTCACTGGGTTTATTGTCCCTGTGTAGCAAAGCAGCAGAAGGCGAACTGTATTCCTGCCTGAGCTTCCCAAATTCACAGTTCAGTGCTTTCAATCTTAGTAAAGTCTCCATACTAACAAGACTTATTTTGCCCACTTAGGTATAGCGTGAGTGTGAATAACCAAGGGAAGAAGCAAGCCTTGAATCACTACAGCTATATTTGTATAAGGGTTTCTGTCAGAGCCCCAGGTCTTTCACATAAAAAGTCTTCATATGTATCAGAACATACCATAGTGGGTAAGTCCATTCAGACACCAGTTAGGTTGGAGAAAGTATGCTGACTGTCACCCAATTCACTGGAAAAAGCATTGGCATTCCTCCTTACCCTGTTGTTGAGAAGGTTCTAACAAGACTCGAGGTATGGAAGTAAATGCATGCCCTTCTTCTAATGCTTTAACAACAGAGCCTATATTTTCTCAAATTCAATCAAAATATTTAACTTTTTGGAAGTTACGCAAATTCCCACTGTCCACTAAAAATACTGACTATAACAAGCCTAAAAAGTTAATTAAATTAAGATATCTGCCATTCTACATCTATAAATATAGAAGAAATGACATAAATACCTAAGCAAAAGATTAACTAGATCTGGTTTGTATCAATGCTTCTACATAATACTCTCAGTCATTCTTTGGACTTCCTTTTAAGACTGCCCAGCACATGCATTTGACTCTGATCATTTAAAATACATCTCACTAAATCAAAGAAAATGGAGCTGTGATTCAGCATGGAAGAAACCCATATACTTTGACTGCTCCCTAGGCGGTTTGCACTGGTCAGAATTAAAAAATCTTTCCAGTCAAACGATATCACATGACAATCTAATTTTAAGCATGTAGTTTTAAGCTTGAAGGATGCCAAATGGGAGCTAAGCAAATAAAAAAGGTTCATGTCAGCAGAGAAGTGAGAAATTACTGCAACAGAAGTACAAATACAAGAAAGTTCACCACAACTGAAGACTGAAGCTCAAAACCTATAAATTCAGCAGCAATGGGAAGGACTTGTATATTCTATCAGAAAGGTCCAAAACATTTTCAGATATATGGGTCGCTTCCCTGACAGAAGACTATTATGTGTGTAAAATTTATAGCTTCTTTTCTAATCTTCATATTTGAGCTAAATTATACCAAAATAAAATTGATTATTTTATACAGCTATACTGTTGGCCATGAAAATGTGTGACACAATGACTTTTCAATCACTCATCTCTACTATAAATGATCATAAAAAATCTGGGCGACCCTTAAGTATTCTCTCCTTCATCTTTGGTTTCATTTTCTACACCTACTCCATTCTGATCTCTCTGTGCTTCAAAATACACATTAATATTCTGCAATTATGAAAAATTTTATCTTTGCAAAAAATATATAATTTATAAATATAAAAAACCATATCTTTGAAAAAAGAAATAAAATTTTCTCACAAAGTACATCTTATCTTATATTAATGACTTTTACTAACCTAGTCTTATTTACACTTCAAGCACAATATTTTCAGTGTTCCTGCTTTCAAGATACTTGTACTGGAATAAAGATACGGTCTAAAGATATGGTCAAATGCAAACATATGGTCATCATGCAAACATAATGGGTTGTCAAAATTCACAATGTTATTAGCTGATCCATAAACAAATAAGTTGTCATATACATAAGCATTTTAAACACGGTTAATGTCTGACCTAGTGAAGCAGTCTTTTTTATTGCCTTACACTTGCTAGAAAGTGTAAGAGGAAGAGAAGCATACTGTATGGTAAATAAAGTTCCTGGGAACAATGAACAGAGAACAAAATACAAAGCAGCTTCTTCATACAACAGCAACACCTATTCTACATAAATGAGGCAAAGGCCTTTGGAAGAGAGAAATAATAAAAGGTCAGCGTTCATCTAGTTAAACATTGTTTCACAATGCATATATACAAGGAAAATGAATCAAGACTGCATGGTGCACAGCTAACAAAAAAGTAGGAATATGCTTTATTTATGCAAGAATTGGAATAGGAAAATGACTCAATCTGAGTAAAACTGACCCATCTATTTCTGTTTTCAAGCATGTGAGAGTGTATAAAGCAAAGACCCCTGTCTGAGAGACTGCTAGGGATGGGACAGCACTTAAGACCACACCATATCCCACCGATGTCAGCAGCTGTTCACTCAAGATCATATGGCAGTAAGCATGGAACAGCTGGCGACAAACTACAGAGACAAATTTTTGGTTTAACTTTTATCTAAAGAAAATATTCTAGAGACTGGAACATAAAAATAAATGCACACTGCACACTCAGACTTTCCATTTTACTTACAAGAGTCCTACAAGGCTGTAGTTGAATGGCAATTTGTGTGATCAGATAATTTTATAAAATTACAATAATTGTATGTGCCTGCCTATGCAAATTGGTTTCCAGTAATACGATATAGGTACATACACAGTGGGCTTTGATCTAGACATTTGCCTTTAGAACCTCTAAGGATAGTATAGATATTGATTTTTTTAAGCACTGCCTCCTTAACTGTCATTTCACTATGGCAGATTATAACTTCATCATCTGGTGAACACTACAGAACCTGGATTATTATTATGGCAGACAGAACTACATGAAAATTAAAGTCTTCAAACAACTGAATTCCCCAAATATTCTTCCACTGTGTTAAGGCTATCAGCAACTTGCACTCTTTCTATTTATTGTAGTAACACCCAATTCATTATTTTTTAAAGTTCATTCAAAGCAGCTACAAAGAGAATTCTGTCACTGAAAGTAAAATGGAACATATTTTTTAAATCTTTCTCAAAGTTTCCAGACTTGCTTTACTCATATGTTGGTAACTAAAATAAACAAAAACTAGTATTAAAAACATACTGAACATGCAATCAGAATGAACAAAAAAGGCAAACTGATTAATGTTTCACATCTGAAGTAATTTCCTTGCACCTGCAGCTCCACATCTAGGAAAAATACTACAAGAACTGAAAACAAGACTAGTATTCAGAACATGGGCAATTATTTTCACTGTTTTTACTTTCCCTTGTCCTTGCAATTCCTAAAGCTGGGAACTTTCACAATTATTTTGGAAAGGGTGAAGGTACAACACTATGATATTTGAACAGCATTTCTACCTTGATTTATTTGACATATTTTATTCATTTAAACACTCACAGCACGCTTGCTCAAGAAGGAACTGTAATAATAAACTCTGCACTACCTTGACTTCATTGCTTCTGCATTTGCAATTCCTACTGTGATTGCTTATATACCTATACCAGACACTGAAATAAATATAATTTTAAAGATTTCTTACAAAGAAAGCAAATGTCCTTACAGTGCAGTATAGCCCTATCCTCTTTTCATTTTTAACACAGTGATGAAGCAACAGGATGATATTAAAGTTTGCTCCCCAGCAATGTCAATGAAAGTTGGGTTTAAGCTGCTATGAAAGAAGATAAAACCACAAAAAGCATAGAATAGAAGTTATATAGTACACAGATTTTTTTACCTGCATTATGCACATAGCTATGGACAAATAGAAACAGGAGATAATTCCGGTAGGATAAATCACCCTGTTTTTCAGAACCCAGCACCTATGAATACTGACCATTCAAAAGATTAAGTTTTTCTTAAAAAATACAATAAATCACCCATTGTTTATATTATCACCAACTAGTGGGGTGTCCAAGTTATGTTAACCCATAATATAAAAAAATGTTTTGCACTCTAGAAGGTAGAAATTTCACCACTACTGCCAAGTTACAATTGCCTTTCTCTTTCAAAACAAGCAGAAGTGGTGATTTAAATAATCAAACTGAAAGTTTAGGTAATTTGTTTTTTTAGAATGTGAGGAACAATCCCAAGCACAGTACCTGAGAAAGGACAAGCTGCCCATGGAACTTATGGACAAATTTTCGTAAACATGTAAGGTATGAAGCCTCTCCCATTGTCCTTGACAGAGACCGCAAAAGGAAATAACCCTAGAAGAAATGAAGCCAGAAACAAATAGGATGCTATTAATTCACTCATGTATAGAAGAAAGAAGTTTTTATCATATTAGTTAAGCAATTTCAATAAAAATCAGCTGACAATACTCACCTTCAAATAGTGAACTTGCATAAAGGCTTTTTCTGCTTTAAGACCATATTTGATAATAGATGCTCCAGACTCACTCAGTTCTCCTGTGCTCTCCTTTTTGGGCCTGAAATTTTAACACATTGTCTAAGTCTTGCATACCCAGGTAAATAAATAATTAATAAATTACATGTTCTCATAGTTGAAAGCATTTTAAATGCTTTAGACTAGTTGCATTTACTACTACTACTAAATTCATTTAGTAGCTTTAGACACCTGTGACTAGATCAGTCTTTTTCTTTACCTCAAGTAAATAACTTGGCCTAGAGACAAACAAATGGAGAAGAGAAAAGAGGAGAGAAGAAGAGTGGAGAGGAGAGGAAAAGGGAACAGGAAAGGGAAAGGGAGATGGAGAGGGGAAAGGGGGAAACAGGCAATTAACAGTGGTCTGAGGACAGATGTCTCTCTTGGGACCCTAAGTCTGTGACTGAAACAACCTCTACAGTTGGGTTTTTAAATGACTAGTCTTGGAAACCAAACATTTTTTCCCACACTTCTACAGAATAAGCCTGACATAAACCACAGCAGTGCATGATTCTTCAAACCATATCACTCACACCCTTTTCATGAGCTAACCCCTAGGATTGAATTTCTTTCATATGTATGTCTACTTCGAGGAAAAACATTCTTCGTTTTTTGTATCTATGTGGTGGTTTCTTATTGGAATTTTGTCCAGAATGCTGGTTTTTTTCACCGTTTAGGAACCAAACTTAGGACCACTGCACATGAAATTCAGTTCAAAAAGTTGTATCTCAGGAAATTTTAACTGTTTAAAATAAAACAGAAAAATAATGTGTAGATTAATTGGCATATGCAGGTAATTGGCAAGAAGCAGCAGCTATCAATTACTTCTAATATCCTTGTATTAAAAACATACGCCCAAATCGGCACAAACCTCAGTACAGACTCAAAATCCAGTGCAATGTCAAGACTGAAATTTTCTCTCTTTGATATCAACTCTGGAAACCACATGGACATTCTTTCAGAATGAAGAAGAAGGAAAAAAAAACAACAAACAAACCAATATACATGCAAAGAGAGAACCTTGACAAGCCCATGCCACAAAAATAGTAGAGATTATTTATATTTGACTGAAACAAGTGGAAAGCCCGTATGTGAGTCCTAAGAAACTAGAGACATCAGAGAAGAAGAAATTGCCAGAATACTGAGCAGGCATTATGTTTCTCTCAAGTGTGTATTGTATAAAGCATAACTTCAAATAACTTTCAAAGACATAACTTCATTGACTCTGCATACACATAGGATACACAATCTATCAATAATCATGAAGTAAAACAGATCAACGAAAGACTACAGTTATGCAAAGTTGGTGGCACTTTTTCAGATGTCATAGAGATGAATTTCTGTGTTGGTGAACAGTAGCCAAATATAAAAGGCTTTTAGTTCCTACTGAGAAAGCACAAAAAGAAGGGAAGGCCTCAAAATGAATGAAATAGCAACAGCCTTCCAAAACCATGTAAAATCGATTATACAGAGGAAGGAGATCAATTTGTTCTTCACTTGCACTTGGTGACAGAAAAGAAGAAATCTATATTGTATGAAATAAACGATATTTCATCTGTGCATTAGGAGGCAATTTTTAACTGTTAACACTAAAACAGTTCAGCTACGAGCTATGGAAACCTTTTTTTTTTTGGAGGTTTTTAGGAACATATTAGCAAAAACCTACTTCAGATGGTCTGTGTACACTGCTTGCATTTCAGGGTAGGAGGATGATCTATGTAAATCTCTTGAAATCTGTCCCTATACTTCCACGATTTGGTCAGCGCAGGGCCAATTTGAATTAGGATTAGTGAATTTGTTTTTCTTGGTCAAAGACTGTGGGGAGACAAGCAGTGGTATTAAGCAGTCACTCAAGATAAAAGACTATGTTATATGCCCAAGACACCAATCAAAACAGCCCGGATTATTATTCACTAGCAAATCAAGAATCCTTTTTTGATATAAAGAAACCTTGAGCTCAGCATCTATCTGAAGACAAAAATCTTGTTTGAATAGCATTACTAGTAATATGTAAAGAGAAACTAGATTAATATAGACCATTATGCTTTTTCCTTTGTTTTTTTAAAGCTTCATTTAGCTTGTCAATTAGATGCCACACTCATGTGTGTGTTTGTCTTCAGCCACAGAAAGTGAATCTGTTCAGGCTTCAAACACTGGCCTTTGTTCAGAAAATGGCCTTATTTTTCCATGAATAGAGGCTCATTTAAACTGCTTAGACATTTTATATCAAACTAAATTCCAAGTTTTCTGAAAGCTTTCTATAACAAAGCAAAAGGCCACTGCATTACACAGATGACTAACAACCTAGTCAATTTAAGTTGACTTTTCTTTTTTCTTCGGAAGGAAATAAGGAAATACAGTGAGTTTAATCAGATGACTTGGATGCATATTCTTTGGAGGGAGAAAATGGTAGAAAACAGGAGCAACAGAACATACAAAAGCAAAGATTATTCGTTCATGTTGTTACCTTAAAACTTGAAGCTCTTCTTCAGAATTCTGCACCTCATCTCTGAGTCTTCGCCAGCGAAGTAAAGCTTTCAATTCCTGCTGCCCTTTTTCTTCATCATGTGACAGCTGCTTGGTGTAAAAAAACTACAGATCACTGATTGCTGTTTCCCAATAGACATTAATAATTTTCTGAAAGAGAAACTTGTTCTGTTTCCCTTTAACATGCAGTAAATGCAGGAAGCAGCACCAAATTCATTATGAAAATAAAACAAAATAGTTAATTAATTAACAGCTAATTAAAAGATAACAAAATAACAGTGCTACTTTAAGAGTAGCACTAAGGAAGACAGAAGCCTTGCTGCATGCATTAGTTCAGTAGTGGGCTATGTATTTCTGACTAAGGAGAAAGATGGGCATGTTGCTTTCCCTTTAGTGACTGGAAGTACGTGAACTGAATTTATTGTACAGATACCTGACACATCAGTTTTGGTTGTACCTTCACTCTTCCCAGCCTTGTAAGCAAAGAGCTGCTTTGTGCCCTGACTTGGACTCATCTTTCCTACTTTTTGTAACATATTCATGAAAGTACCCTGTTGTATTTACCCCCATTTACATAATATTAACAGAGATGCATATCTGTGAAATAAATACCAAGTTGTCAGCTTACAAATAACATCTAATTTTGGCCACAACAACTCCAGGCAACATTACTGGTTTGCAGAGGAGTGGCTGGAAAGCTCCTCAGCGGAAAAGGACCTGGGGTGCTAGCAAACAGCCAGCTCAACATGAATCAGCAGTGTGCCCAGGTGGCCAAGAAGGCCAACAGCATCCTGGCTTATATCAGGGAATGGCATGGCCAGCAGGAGTAGGGAAGTGATCATATTCCTACAATCAGCACTAGTGATGCCACACCTTGAGTACTATGTTCAGTTCTGGGCCCCTCACTACAAGGACACTGAGGTGCTGGAACATGTCCAGAGAGAACCAAGCTGGTGAGGGGTCTGGAGAACAAGTCATACAAGAAACAGAGGAGCAAACTGATCATATTTAGTTTGGAGGAGGCTGACGGGAGACCTCATTGCCCCTCTACAACTGTCTGAAAGGAGGTTGTAGGGACGTGGGTGTTGGCCTCTTCTCCCAAGTGAACAATGACAGTACTAGAGGAAATGGCCTGAAGTTGCAGCAGGGGAGGTTTAGATTAGATATTAGCAAGAATTTCTTTATTCAAAGAGTGGTCAGGCATTGGAACAACCTGCCCAGGGAGTTCACCATCTCTGGAGGTATTTATGAAACTTGTAAATGTGGCACTTCAGGGCATGCTCTAGCAGCCAAGATTGTGGGTGTTTGGGGGTTTTTTGCTTCTTGCGTCTGTATGGTTGGACTCAGTGATCTCAGAGGTCCTTTCCAACCATGACGATTCTGTGATTCTGTAATTTATGCTTCTATGTCATAAGACAAGATGGGAGATGTGTGAAAGCAAAAGGAGCTAATATTACCCTACATTATACTGGTATTATTCTGGTATATGAATTTATTGTCAGGCACTATGAAATATACTTATAATCCTACATCTGCATGATTGCACAGCACCTGAAGGAGCTGGCAGAAGAGCATGTCAAGCCTCTCTCCCTTATCAACAGTCTTGGTTAACAGGGGAGGCCCCAGATCACTGGAGGCTTGCCAGTGCAATGCCCATCTACAAGAAGGGCTGGAAGGAGGATCTAGGGAACTCCAGTCTGACCTTGGTGCCTGGAAAAATTATGGAGTGGTTCAACTTGCATGCACTCACATGGCAAGTGCAGGACAGCCTGGGGATCAGGCCCAGTCAGCATGGGCTCAGGAAAGGCAGGTCCTCCCTGACCAACCTGATCTCCTTCTATGACCAGGTGACCTGCCTAGTGGATGAGGAAAGGCTGTGGATATTGTCTACTTGGAGTTTAGTAAAGACTTTGACATCATCTCCCATAGCATTCTCCTAGAAAACCTGGCAGTTCATGGCACAGACAGGAGTTTTCTTTGCTGGATTAATAACTGGATGGACAGCCAGGCTCAGAAAGTTGTAGTCATGGAGTTAAATCCAGCTGGTAAACAGTGGTGCTCCCCAGGGCTCAGTTTTGGGGCTGGTCATGTTCAATATCTCTATCAAAGCTCTAGATAAAGCGATTGAGTGCTCCCTCAGCAAGTCACAGAATCATCATAGAATCATAGAATGTCAAGTTGGAAGGGACCTCAATGATCCTCTGGTCCACACCTTCTAATATTATTGTTTATACGTTATGTCCAAGCACCCTACTGAGCTGAGCTGAGACTTGAAACTTTCCAGAGTGGGGGAATCAACCACTTCCCCTGGGAGACCACGTCCTCATAGTGAGAAACTGTCCTCTTATGTTCAACCAGAATCTCACCAGGAGCAACTTGTGCCCATTGCCCTTTGTCTTGTCCATGTGACCCCTTGAAAACAGGGAGTCCCCATCTTATTTGTAGCCCCCCTTAAAGTACTGGAACATTGTAATAAGATCACTTCTCAAGGCTGAACAAACATGGCCTTCTTAGCCTCAAACAACAAATGACACCAAGTTGGGTGGGAGTGTTGATCTGCCTGAGGGTAGGAAAGCTCTGCAGAGGGATCTGGACAAGTTGAATCAATGTCCTGAGGCCAATTGTATGAGGTTTAACAAGACCAACTGCTGCATTTTGCATTTTGGTTGCAAGAACCTCATGAAACACTACAGGCTTGGGGTGGAGTGGCTGGAAAGCTCCTCAGCAGAAAAGGACCTGGGGATGCTAGCAAACATCCACCTGAATCTGACCCAGCAGTGCCCAGGTGGCCAAGAAGGCCAATAGCATCCTGGCCTGTATCAGAAATAGTGTGGACATCAGGAAGAAGAGAAGTGATTGCAACCCTGTACAAGCACTGGTGAGACTGCACCTCGAGTACTGTGTTTGGTTCTGGGACCCTCACTACAAGAAGGACACTGAGTAGCTGGAGAGAGTTCAGTAAAGGGCAACCAAGCTGGTGAAGAGTCTGGAAAACAAGTTCTCTGAGAAGAGACTGAGGGAACTGGGACTGTTTAATTTGGAGGAGGCTGAGAGGAGACTTTACTGTTCTCTGCAGCTATCTAAAAGGAGGTTGTAGTGAGGTGGGTGTTGGCCTCTTCTCTCAAGTAAACAACTAGAGAAAATGGCTTGAAGTTGCATCAGGGGAGGTTTAGACTAAATATAAAGAATTATTTCTTTACTGAGAGTAGTAGTCTGGTGCTGGAACAGGCACCCAGTGAGGTATTTAAAAATTATGTAAAGGACACACTTTAGGCCATGCTCTAGTGGAATGGTGGATATAAAAGTCTAGTCCCATCTAGTGGCATGGGATATAAAAATATATATTATTATATTTTTTATTTTTATGGTTTTGGGTGATTGGCAGTCAGATGTGCTGATCTTAGGAGTCTTCTCCAATCATGACAATTCTGTAATTCTGTAAATTCTAAAAAGGAAAAAAACCCAAAAGGAGCAATACATTTCCTGAGCTTCTAAATTAACAGGACATGATTACCCCGTTTTGTTGCTTACTCTCTTCCATTCAGCTACACAGAAGAGTGTCAACTAAAATGAGCCAGCAGTGTGCCCAGGTGGCCAAGAAGGCCAATGGCATCCTGGCCTGTATCAGGAACAGTGTGGCCAGCAGGTCCAGGGAAGGGATTCTGCCCCTGTACTCAGCCCTGGTGAGGCCACAACTTGAGTCCTGTGTCCAGTTCTGGGCCCCTCAGTTCAGGAAGGAGACTGAGGTGCTGGAGCAGGTCCAGAGAAGAGCAAGGAGGCTGTGAAGGGATCCAGCACAAGTCCTGTGAGGAAGGGCTGAGGGAGCTGGGGGTGTTCAGCCTAGTGAAGAGAAGGCTCAGGAGAGACCTCATCACTCCCTGAAAGGAGGTGGGAGCCAGAGGGGGATCGTTCCCTTCTCCCAGGCAGCTATCAAAGGGGGCATGGATTTAACCTCTGCCAGGGGAGTTTTAGGTTGGGTAGTAGGAAGAAATTCTTTACAGAGAGGGTGACCAGACATTGGAATGGGCTGCCCAAGGAGGATTCTCCGTCCCTGGAGGTTTTTAAGAAGAGACTGATGTGGCACTCAGTGGCCAGTTACCAGTGCTACTGGTAACCATGGCAGTAGTGGATTAAGGGTTGGACTTGATGATTTCAGAGGTCCTTTCCAACCCGGCTGATTCTATTCTATTCTATTCTATTCTATTCTATTCTATTCTATTCTATTCTATTCTATTCTATTAAAATGTTTTCTCACAAAAGTGTGGAATTAAAGTGAACAGCTCACAGCAGAGGACTGATGCTCAATGTAAAGGCAGAAATTAATTTTAGGACCAGAAGCAAAGTATTTAGATGCCTTTCCTCTCTCTGTAGTCCCAGAAACATGGTAAGCAACAAGGAATTTTGGGTTTTTTTTGGTGCTGTAAATATTCTTGATGATAAGCTGGAGGCTCAGAAGAGCATACAATGTCAGTTGCAACTCGCACCTTGCCCTTCCATAGATGGAGTTCTGCAGAGTTAAGGGGTAGAATAATGACCTGACACAAGCAGAGGAATAAATTGCTAGCACATGGAACACCTGAAGTAGCAGAGGTACAACAATTAGAACTGTTTACAGGCTGACATGCAATTTATGAGCTTTTCACTTGAAGCAAGACAATTATTTTTAAGCCTCTGACAAGGGTAACTCATGCTAGGCAATATAAGAGAAAATAAACTGTAAGTGCTGGTGCCCTATTTCATCAGTTTCCATCTTGTCTTGAGGTACATTTCTTGACAGCCCGCCAGAAAAAAGCAGACACTTTCATTAGGTATCTGGAATATTATAATAAACTCTTCTGATTATTCCAGTTTTAGGAACACAATACAAGGGTAAAGAATGCAGAACAACTGTTTGATATCTGAATTGTAATAATTGAGCAGTACATCTGTGACAATAACTTAGCACATGTGTGACAAACACATCTCCACTCTCATTTGCACTGACCTCTGCCTCTGCAAAGATTAGTGTTCATTGTGGATCAGGAAGGACTTTAATTTTTTTTTTTTTTTTCAAGTGAAGTTATCATGCAAATTCCTAATTATTTCAAAAGACTTATCATCATAGCACAGGAGGTTTAATTTACAGCTAAATCACAGAAGCTTATACAGTTTTGACTTTCACATAATTCAATTGAGAAGTGATACAACATGACCTTACCTGTTGTGCCCTAGCCCAAAATATATCTTCTAAAAAAGTGGCAAACCCTTCACTTATCCACTCCTCAGTCCAATCACGAGCACCAATAGCCAATCCAAACCAAGCATGAGCAATTTCATGGCACAGACGTGTTCCACAGAGATGGCTCCCTCCTGGTAATACACTCTGCGACAGGAAGATGATGTGTGGGCTGCATAATAGGAATGAGTGATAAAACACATTATTGACCTGTTATAACATGCATGGAATAGACATAATAATGTATAGGGTTTATTAGCCTTGTCAGTCTGTTATTACTACATGCATGCTAGATCATGACTGATAACTTATCACTCAGGTGCTTTTAGGAATTAGATTGTACTTTATCGTTAATTGGCAGAGAATCAAAATAAAAATTTGCCAAGAAGCTGTTTTATATTCAACCGTCAAACAGCTATTACGTGTAAGAAGTAACTTAAACCAAAGTTTTATATTTTTCAAATTACAAGACTGATTTACTTCAATAGAAGCATTTATTTATAATCCAGGATAATAAAATATGAGCATCTGGGAACACAGGCAGCAAGTATTTATCAGTTAAATAATCAAAACTGGAAATAAAGCAGAAATATTTTATAAAGAAAACAAATCACTATCCAAATGTAACAAGAGCCATGTAAAGCACACAATGTGATTGTTAAAACTTAAACCAAGCATGAATGATACCATCTGGTGATCAGAGTTGATAATTTCTACAAACGAAGAGGAAGAACATCCTTTACCACAAGCACAGAAATGAAAAGGAGGTTTGCTATTCACTAAATATTTGCTTTGCATAACAGAGAACAGTCCAATCTATACATATTCTGCTTTGCACTCAAATACTGCAAGAAGAAATAGGGGGGGAAATTCATTAAATAATGCCTTGCTACTGAAAACACTGAATTGTGAAATACTGCAGTACTCAGCTCACTGTTCTGCTGTAAAGCAATTTCTGCTTTGCTTATAGATGTTAAAGACGTTAACAGATTTCAAAAGTTACATACTTTTAAAATTAAGTACATCTAGGAAATAGAAGAATTAAGCCCTCTGACTAACATGTAAGGCATTAACAAGGCACTGTGCCACAGATGGACACAAACCAAGACCACCACCTGCTGAGTATTTCTGCACTGTCTCCATCCGTAATCTGCATTTCAACTGCTTTCTCAACTCCAGCCAGTTAGAAAGGAAATTAAGCGTAATGGTAATACCTTCAAGGCTACAGGTCTTTCAAACTAAGTCCAGCCTCCAAAGCATGGGAGGGGAGTGCATGGCCTTAAGACATTTCCAAGAGCCAAATATTATTCATCAGTGTTCCGAAGAACTTCCCCACCCTCCCTACCCTTCCGTTGGAAATGTTAGAACACCCACAGTTTTCTTGCAATCAGTTGAATGTCTGGAACTGAGACCACAAAGTATGATACTTAAACACAAAAACCAAGTCAATAACCACATCCTTATAAAATAATAATAATCATCCAGCAAATACAGTTAACATATTTCAGTCAGCTAGCATTTTAAGAAACAACATAACAAATTAAATAAATAGAGGAATCAAGTCAAAGCAAGAAAAAAAAACAACAAAGCAGCTCTCCAAATCTTTGCCAGAAGCAATTCTGATTAAGAGAAGTGAGAGAAGGAGGGGGGGAAAATGCAAGATCAGAAGCTGCTGGATGTGATGAAGCTTTTGTTATAAGGCCCCTAATGAGAAGATTAACTGAAGCTTCAGGGGTATTACTTTGGCCAGTTGTAAGTAAATGACCCCTAACTGTGGCATGTGTACAGTGCTGCAAAGAAAAACCACAGAAACAGACCAAGTAAATAGCATTCCAGACATACTACTAGCACTGTTTTGTCCATTTGGTTAAGCAAAACAAAGGTAACTTCATGGCTTCTAAACATGTTTTAACAGGGTTTTTTTTCAGGCCTTCTAAGCAGCATTTTAAGTCTATTGTAGATAAATACACAGTAGAAGTAAAGACTATATTTCCTTCTTTTTTCTGTCACTTAGGTAATAGAAACGCCGCATTTGGACAACCTTCTCCTTTATGGAAGGATTACTAATCACTTCACTAAGGAAAATTTAGATGTGTTAAATTTTGGCCAAAAAATAAGAATACAACTTTCTACAAGGTCAAAAAATAAGATTACGTGCTGCAGCAGAATTTCATTTTAGGGTCTGGGTACAGCCTGCAACTTTGTTTCCTAAGAATACCTTAAATGTTTCCTTTCATTTTGTTTGCCCTTAACAAGCAACTGTACCTCCAACTCAGAGCCTCATATATTGACACATATGACAACACAAAAGCTTCAGCTCCAATTTATCTTGAGTGATTTTATCAAAGACTGAATATGTTTCTGTAGTATGTCCAGCATCTATAGTTCGGGGAGTGTGTTTGATTCTACATATACACTCCATAGTATGTTCGGGGACAAGTTTGATTCTACATAATAGTTTAAAATACTGATTCTCTGTTTCCAATAAGTTTGAATTCCAGAAACTCCTCCCACCTCCACTGATACGAACGACATCTACATTTTTTAATATCATCTATAATGTGAAATGTTATTTTTTGCACATGGCTAATATTAGTGCAGTTCCTAAAATACTCAATAATTCAAGAACGTGTCTATGTAAAAATAAGATAATCAGAATGATGATTAAACTGCAATAGCAAGGTTTTTTTGGGTTTTTTTTTTTTTTTAACCAGAATAGGAATTTGGCCCTCCTACCATCCATTTGATTTACTAGGAACAATTTATAAGGCTTTTGTAAGCTGGTGCTTTCATTGAACTTGAAAGGGAAAGAAATCCACTCATACACTAGGAATGGACAAAGGTGATTCACCCCAGCAATCACATCAAGACCTGACATGGTAGGTGCAGCTTACAAATGCCTCTAGCTGATGTATGGCCCGAGTTTCTAAAGCAGGCCAGAACAGGCTAGCTGGATGTGGTAAGGAAGGTGGAAAACCTCTACCACTTAACAAAAACTCCACCAGTCTTTCTCAGGAAGTTGGATGAGTTCCCAATAGCTCTTACAGAAAAAGAATTTAATGACTTGT
Source organism: Heliangelus exortis (assembly GCF_036169615.1). NCBI lineage: Eukaryota > Metazoa > Chordata > Aves > Apodiformes > Trochilidae > Heliangelus > Heliangelus exortis. Next base: position 32,838,009 of record NC_092454.1, read on the forward strand.
TTTTAACAAGTACACACTTGGTTACACTTTTAAAGCAAAAGTTACTATTCTCATCAGAATCACACCCTCACAAGCCAAATATTTGCATAATTTGACTGAAAGAAGGAGCAAGTTGCCTCTCCAAGTCTAACTTCAGTTAAATGAAATCTCGACACTACAATTACGATACAAATGCATAAGAAAGAAAAGCTGAGCCCCAAAGGGAATTTTTTTTTTTTGTGTAAAAGGATAAAGGGTCCTTACTCTAACCATATTAACAAATTATCTCCTTAACAAATAAAAAGTTTCCCATGTGTGTGAGAGCTCAGAACAGTAATGTGACCAGCTGAGGGACCAAATCTCTGAAAGCCATTTTGCAAGAGCTTTTTCTCCAAACTTATGAATTAGATGCAGATGCCTTGCTCATAGGCTGTAGCAGTGTGCTGTCTTTGGCTGCTCATGCATAATCAGTTGAGAAACGTAACACAAACTCAAGACAAATGTATATGCATGAACTTAAGTACACATTTAAACTAGGAACACGAAGCTCATTTCTAACAGACTTGTCCCATTCCTCTTGAAGCAGAGGTCTTTCCCTCTTAACACACATGGATTTGCAGATACCTTTTGTATTTATTGAATTAACAGAGCCTGCGACATACTAGCTTGAAAATTAAGCAGCAGCCAAAATCACTATTACAAATGGAATATATACAATAAGCTATATTTTTCATGATTACATAGTACTCCACATACTGCTTATCTTTTCCTATTTAGAAAAAGTAATCAGCTACTAAATGTGTTGGACAGTTATTACATTTACAGAAAAGACCCACTTAAACATGTAGAAGGGAACAGTGGAAATTGCTCTGAAGTATTTTAATAGAAACACATTACACTGAGATTTCAGGAGTACTGGAATTTGAGAAAGTTAGTCAGTTAAATGGCAGCCCTTAGCAGTTTGTGCAGTATCTCATAAATTGCCTTCAGCCTACATTATTCCAGTGATTCAAAGAACAGTATTAGCATACTGTCTGTGGTATATACATCAGACTTCAAATGATAGCTTAATTTATCTTTGAGGACTCTTGTGCAGTTGGTCTGCAGATACAAGAATACACAATATCTGCTTACCTCTAAAATTTCCAGCATTCTGGTATAAGTTACAGTTCAGTACTGAGAGAACTACAGAGACAACCTTTTTAATTTCCTTGGCTTGTAGTGTACCAGAAACTCAACTTTACACGCAGATGCAGTTGCAGAGAAAGGAACTCATAGTTAAAATACTCTGAGCATTATTCCAGAAATAAAGGAAACTTCAAAAATTTTTCCTATCACCATACCGGGAAACCAGTAAGCGACTGGAATTTACAGTTGAAAGTAATTCTAGAACAAATCACTAACTTTTTACTCCATAACTCATGCAACAGTACAGTATGATAGGCAACAGAGAAGGAAAACCAATCCCTGTGTGCTGGAAATATGATGGTATCAGCCACCTCAGTGCAGCAATTCAGCATTTCGGATTTGAGTTAGGCACCCAATTAAAGATGTCAACACTATGGAGTAGCAGTAGCCACTCCTTGAACTGGAAGACAACCAGTTGAGTTTTGCCTACTTTGCAGTAACAAGCCAGTTAGGATGTGTATGGTGAAACCCTCTCAGAAGAAACTCTAGTGCTATACAACAGTAAAGTTGGTACTCTCAGCATACAATCGAAGAAATTATACAATTAGCAGAAAAAAAAAAAAAAAATAGCCTAAGCTCAAACAGCTGCTACACTCACAACAGTGCTTGTAACCACTCTTGACATTTTTCAGTATCTCCAGTCCCATAGTGCATCAAGTGAACAGCCTTGAAGTTAAAACCTGCATAAAAAGACAGTATGTAATTATCACATAAAACTGTGACATACACCACTTTCCACTGTCTTTGGACTTTCCAGTCAACTTTTTATTTAATTTGTCCAGACATTATTCACAGAAGAAATGTTATAAATTTTCTTCAGATTCCAAAAATGCTCTGGAACTTTATGATGAAAAAAATAACTAAACCACATTGAAAATATTTGCAACAGTTGACAAATGCAATGTTTATATGCCAGGAGACCTTGTTTTGTAAAAGAATCAATCATACTGACCTGAACAAAAATACATATGTTTTATGTGCTTTAAAAAATGGGCAAAGAATCTAATGCTCTTGCACGTAATATCAGGTCAACCTAAAGAAAAATGTATCAACCCATCTGATTCCATATATTTCAATTCTCTTTATGCTCACAAAAAAAAAGACCCTGATACATCCTTTCATGTATATATCATAGCATGCCTGAAACCTTTACATCCAAAGAAGGTCAAGGTAGTAAAAAATATCCAGAACATCAATATTATTTTTCAAGAATAAAAAGACAATAAAAGTCAATAAGCAAATAAAACTACTGAATTTTTTTTTTCTTTTAAAACTACAACAACGGGAACTAACGACATATAGGGTGATACTTCTTTGAATACCATCGGACAACCGATCCTCAAAGTGGGGTTAATATTTCATATTTTTATCTAAGGTGACTTCAAGTATAAAATGCACAGGTACACCTGCTAAAACAAGGTTTGTATCTAGTTGCCTAATAAAATGAACATCTAGCCAACAGGAAACATTCTGGAGATTCAAATTTTTGTGCCAGTTTTACAAAAAATATTCTTAATTATTTTCTAATTTTTTTCTGAAGCCTGGTCTATTTTGAATTTCGCACTTTCCACTGGAGCTTGGTACCTTTGTTCTCCACCATCTAACATATACAATTTTAAAATGCTGGACTTGAAACTCTCACTACTCATAGAGGGGTTACAAACATTTCCCTAGATCCACCTCTCAAGAGCACATCACAAGATGAACGATATGGTAATAATGCAACAAATCTCCTTAAATAATGCTATCTTTTCCTCTATCACACAGAGCACACACATTGACAATGTTAAGACCAAAAAAAATTTAGTTGGATTTTACAAAAATTAATGAAAAGACTTAGTTGTGGCTGATGTTCTGCTGCAGTCATATCATGGTAATAAATCCTGCTTCGAATGTTCTAACTTGGCATGTAAAAAAAGAAGGAAAGAAAGGTTGTTGTATTTTATATGTTGACTTCAGTCTGATGTCTGGGAACCAAGTATTGCCAGTGAGCTAACCCAACCTGGTAATAAGCTCATTAGGAACTAGAGGTGACAAGACCAGTCAGGAGTCAACCTGAGGAAGAACTGTGGAGTTGAGGAATTATTCATCAGTTGACCTCTGATGCCCCCAGGATGCCTAACTGCAGCTCTAGCTCAGCTCATTTTCATCTTACATTTTCTGTATCACAAAGAGGAACTGACAGGGAATTAAATTTTTTTTTGAGCTCTCCTGATATTGTTTCCTAATGTATTATATAAGTCCAATGATATCTAATAATTTAGAAACTTCAGTACTCCCCAGATTTGCGACAGGCAGCAAATTGCCTTCTGCTGTACAGGTAGTAAAGGTGAAGAAAAGAAAGAATTACAGATTCGAGACCTCAGCTCCCATCAAGATGTCTTATACAGATTTCTTTGAAACCTCATGCCCAAATAATCACAAAGTAATGGAATTCTCTTAAAAAACCAAATTAGACAATATCTCATTGTAACAAATGTCTACAATACTGTAAAAACATCTTTCAAAGAGAAAAACCTTGGGGACTAAAGCTCTCCATGCTGTATATTGCAGAATTAATTTTTCATGTTTAGATGGTTTAATTACCTGGTTTAGGAGTAAGTGCAAGTAAAGAGACTTCAATATATGCAAGAATATATTGAACCCTTAAAGAAATCATTCCCTATTTGATGAAACTCAATCTTTAACCTTCGAACTTCACACACATTTACTTCCTAAAAAGTACTGACACTGCTAACATTTAAAAAAATTATGAATCAATGACATAAAAGTTCAGATTCCTTACAAGATATTCATAGAACAAAACTGCATTGTTTCATGGCAGGTGTTTCCAAATAAGTCTTACAAGCTACAAAACTCAGTTAGCTTATTTCTTTCATTATTAAACATAAGATATATCAGAAGCCAATGCTTCTTGTTACATTGATTAACAAGATACATGTTGTCAGACAAAAAAAGTGAACACAGAAGAAAATGTAATGGCTTCAAAAATATTTCTGAGTTTATTCTGCGCAGCTGCTATACAAGCCTTCTTTTTTTGTATGTGTCAGTCAATAAGATATCTGTTGTGCTTTTGTACAAAGAACAAAGATGCCTTTATCAATTCTCAGAAGTCCGTAGGACAAACCATTCATGCTGTCAAACCCCCTAAAGCCCTTTCAGCAAATAATTAAATCCATCAGTGACAAATGTCAACATACTAATTTGTTAAATACTGAACAATAGCAACATTCAGAAGAGGTGCCTCATTTCATGTTATATCAGCCCTTCAATTTGTAACAACTTTATGGCAGCCCACATATCATGCAATACTAAAACAGAACAGCATTATAATTTTTAAAACTAGAACAATCTGCTCTGCTTACAATAAATGCTTAACAGTTCAACAAAACTGTAAACAAAATCTTTTGGGAACGACAACCTCTTCGAAATGCATAATTTTTCCTCCTTTTTGGAAGATTATTTAGAAGTAAAACTACACACAAATGCAAATTCTCTTTCACACACAGTCACATTTATTGTGCTGGTGGAAAAATAAGATTAAATTACATCACATTCAGTGACAGAAAAGCTTCAGTGTGTCTAAGAATTACTTTATCCACTATACAGGACATGCTTATTGTTGAATCATATGGCAAAGTGATAGCTTAGCTGAAAGTAGCTACTGTGCATGTGGATTCCCTTATTCATCACACAAAGACATCTAGCCATTGTTATTGGATCACATAGCAATGGACAGAGTAATTGAAAACAGACAGAATAACTGGAAAATGTGTTAATGTCTTCCAAGGCCTAATTTAGGGCTCTGAAAAAATTGACCAGTAATACACACCTTTCTTTTGCTGACCAACTGGTTATCTTCAAGAAGGCTAACAAGACTATTCAGATTTCCATGTTAGCTTTATCTCAGTATTCATCACTACCAAGCTGTCATATGAAAAATATATTCCTGTCAGTTAACTCCCTTGCACTTGTTTGACAAGATAACTCTGTATACAACAAATAAGAAAGAAAATTCTGGCAAATTCAATGTTCTGTATCTTTACATTTAAAAACACTACCTTAAATTTCACCTTCAAACAATTTACCCAGAAGGTAACAAATTTTCACGTAATCTTAACATGCATGAAATTCTAAAATTATATTACAAATAAAGGAAAATCAATCTCTATAATTAACAGTGCAGGATCATACCACGAATGACACAGGTTATTAAATTTCTATGACATCACCGTTCAATTTCGTTATTTAAAATTAGACTTAAAAGTAAAAATTATTATAAACTTGTAATACCAAAGCAAAGAGCCATCTACTCTGTTAAAGAGAGACATACTTTACGCAAGAGCACTCTTCTGTCCTACTTGGAACCACTCTGTGTAACCTATTGTCCTTCTCATCTTCCTAAGGACAAAGCACTCATAATATGCTTTCCTCCACCAGTTTCAACAGTTTCACTCTCAGTTGTTATCATGAGATTCTTGCTAGCCCTAAAGCAAATGCCCAACAGCAACAAACTGGTGGGAAGCATGAATATGTGCAGAGATAATTCATATGATATTATTAAGACAGCAATGTGTCAGCCCTTGGAAAGATGAAAAATAATGTTTCTAATTTCCTGTCAAATACAATGATCTGCAACCGAGTAGATGCTAATTTTTAAAGGACAAGTTAATATTTTGACAGCAGTCTGAACAATTCTGTAGTTCCACAGTTCAGCTTTTCCAAAAAAACCCACCTACTTCTTCCTAGTAAGCATGACCAGAAGAAATCCATGCCAGAAATTCAGTAATTGAAATATAAAATAAGCAAAATCTATGTTTAACCCCTCTCCTTTCAACACATTTTTCATTGCTTTACTGAATGTTCTTAGGCATACCATTGAACACTTCCAAAATGAGCATGTAGACATTCATGTCATGAACAATCAGTTCTATTCAAGTAGTCTTATCTATTTGTATTTAAAAGTCAAGAAGGAAAATAACTAAAATTAGAAGTTTCCTACACCTCATGAAACAGTTTGTTGAAATACCTTGTTTGACATTTGAGCATCAGTAATAACAATTCCAGCCCTACAATTTGAAATCAAGCAACTTCTGCAATAAGTCAAAAAGATCAAAATATCAAGAAATCTACACCATTGCTTGAGGGATTTGCCAGATTTATTGTCACTGTGAAGATTAAAATCACCAATAAGGACTGTACATATGCATCCCATGCAGATGTCAAAAGTCTAAAAATTATGTAACTGAGAGAGTGGTTTCTAGGCAGGTAATAAACAAAGAACAAGTTTAAAATAGAAAGGTTGAAAAACATCCAAAGAATTACATACAAACAAACAGACCCTAGCTAACATTCCTATTGTGATCAACAAGCATAGTACTGTGTTCACGGTAGTCACAACAGTAACAACACCTCTTCCCATGGCCTAAGATAACAAAACTAAAGACAGGAAGATAAAACAACATCATTTGAAAATACCAAATTAGTAGAAAGAAAACAGCTCACTGACACTTTGTAAGAATTATGATGTCAGTATAGGTGTCTATATGTTCTCAAAGTGCTTTCAAGCACTTTACTAAGTAGTAAATTCTGAGCAACTAACCTGAGGACCAGTGTGGGAAAAGGGAATCCTTCTGTACCATGGTATTTTGGTTCATCACCAACACTTTTCTGCGTTTGATACAGCAGTGAAAACTGCTATATAAAGACAAAAAATACAAAGATACCAGTATATAACAACTGTGGAAATGGGCAACACAGGACTTTCCAAAACTTCACACTTAAACAGAATCTGCTAGGAAGCTTAGCATCTGTGCAAGCAAGGTTAAAACCTTTTTCTTTTTAAATCCCAGCTTTATGACAAAAGAGTTAAAACATCCAACTATCTGACTTTAATAATAGATTAAGTGGCTCCCATCCTCTTTTTCAGAAGAGCCAGGTCTCCAAGCATCTTACAGATCCTTGTTATTCTTCCTCAAGCTACATTACAAGCATCAGACAGGAGGCCAGAAGTAATAAATATCACGAAAAGCAAGCTCTTTACCCTCAGTACCATTCTGAACTACAAGCTGCTACCTTCAGGCTCTCAGAAACATTGTCATTGCAGTTTAATTCTGCTATATTAACAAACAGGAATTAATCCAAGACATTGGTGAGCTCTGGAGGTGTCTGTATTTGTGTTTACAACCACAAACACAAAGCTCTTAATAAATGAAAATCTTAAATTTCCTTATGTAGCATTAAACCATACATTGAAAAGAGGACAAGTTTTCTCTCCAATCAACACTCACATGCCAGTTAAAATCCTCTCAAGATCAGATGGTAATCTGCTCCATAACTAAACATACTATTTAAATATATACACACACCTAGAGCTCAGTGAAGAATCAGCACCATTTTGTTTCTGGACAGCTATAATGCTCCTCCAAATACATCTTCTACATATGACACCTGCATCACTGAGTCTGGATATAGGCATAAAATGGCCCATTTAAGGAAAATTCCCTATCTATAATGCTGATTTATTCTGCAGAATATGCAGAATACACCTATCTTCAAGGAATTCCACACTTGCTACTTTTTTTAAGCTGAAACTTTCTAAACACATGTATCTTCCTTCACACATAAAGATCAGGTAGTGATGCTCAGAGAAGCTGAATTAAACTATCATCGAAATAACGTAGCTCACTACTGAATGTAAAGAATCACTCAGCTTATCAACTCCCAAATTTTGTCAGCTTTGTGTATCTGTTCAGAACATGTTCCTTGCATTAAAAAAAAAAAGAAAAAAAAACCCCAAACAAACAAAAAAAACCCCAAAACAACACCTTCTCTCCCTCCCCCACATAAATACGTAAAAAAATCAGTTCATCGGTTATTGTAGAATTCTGCAGGCAGTACAGAGTACATTGTACTGGTAAAATGGAAGTATGCCAGCAGCCTTAGAACTGAAAAACAGGAAGAATTCAGATCATAAGTATGTTACTGTACAGCCTCCCATTTTCCTGGCCAAATTATTATTTGATAATTTGGCATAGTTAGAATAAAATTTAAGGGTTTCATATTATCAGATGTGCTGTATGTGTAGAAAACATAAGAAAAGCTGCTAACAGACTGATGCTTCCTAAAGGTAGAAGGGCTGGCTTCATCAGAGGTGAGATGTCTATGTTACTGTGCAAGATTTCTGATCAGACACAAAATTGATCAGCATTGGAGCCCTCGAAGTAATAAAGTAAATCTTGAATAAAAATCAGAAAAAGGTGACCTCAAAGACAGATGGAAAAGAGAAAAAAGTAATAAATTCAACCTAAAAGGTGAACAGTTGCAAGGAACACAGTAGTGTTAACTTTTCTGAATCCCTTTATACTTTACATCTGTTTGAGAAAAAACAGACAAGTTCAGTTTTTCAGATGTATGCATGTGACTCTTTTTAGATTAGAATTTTATTCTAATATTAACATGTATAAAACATCTCAACACAGAAAGCTTTGGGGGAGTTTATAATTGAAGTTTAAAAAAAAACCAGGCAATCGACTAGCAATGACTGATAGCAGGCATCCAGTACCCACCTAAGAAGAGTATCCACATACCAAAATAAACCAGGATGGTCTAACTTGAGATAAATAATGAAGATTTGCTAATTGACTACTGATTCTCACCACAAATCAGTTACTTGGCAAAAATATGCCTCTTACAAAAAAACCCAAACCTGTATCCAATGATTCCATAAAATTTGCAAAATCTGATAAATCGATAGAAGATGAAAGTTCTTGAAAGACAGCAAGCATTATTTCTTAACAGCACAATCAGATGAAGCACCACTCTTTTTTTTTTTACTTTCTTCCTATGAGCATTACCTCTAGTTGACTGTCTGCCAACTCCTCCTTATGTAAGCCTATGAATCCAACAAACAGTGGGAAAGCAGAGCCCACACCATATGGGTCTGACGACAGGGAGGTATCTTCAGCATACTGACAGCATGGAAGCACAGACCATCTCAAAGGCTCCCTCGCTGGCCCCACATGAACATTACACAAAGAAATTGCCAAAAGAGATCTTCGCAAAACACGTTACAAAACAGACCCCAGGAATAATGAGCAACACAACAACTTCGTTCTCTGGGACCTCATAAAGGACCTCAACTGCTGCACAGAGCTTCAACAATGGCTTCTGGAGCAGCACACGGCTCTCTGCAATTAGTACCACGAAAAAAACCCTCCAAACTATTTTTATTTGCAAGTTCCTTGTCCAGTGAATGCCCTAGGTCACATTCATTTTAAACACTGTGTGGCAGGAAATAATCAGGCTGTAGCAAAGTACTTAGAATACAGTTCTCATTAAGTCTAGGAGAGCCAAAGGTTATTTACAGATCACAGCAGCATACATAACACAGTTACAGAGCTCACATACTGTCAGGCAAGTAATTAATCAACCCAGGCAAAAAGTTTGGGGTGCTAACAATTACCACAGCAAAAATTGCTAGTATAGTATCATGACAGGAACTTGAACACAAGATGCAAAATCTTGATCCTACACCTGATACCAAACACAAACAGTACAACTAAAGTCTTTCATCCATACTTTTCTCAACTCATCTTGAAATGAGAATCTCTGTAAATAAACAAAGCAGATTTAAATTTAGCCAGTGATCTCTTCAGCTAGGTTTTTCATTAATACAAGTGTCACAGTTTAGCAGTTTGGGGGGACTAAAAACCTAGGACAGAATTCCTTTCTATTTTCCCTGGCAAAGGGGACGATTAAAAGGGGAACAGAGTTGGGACACTTCAAGTTGAAATCTGAAAACAATTAGATAGAGATTTTACTGACACAAGGGAAAGGTAATAACATAAAGGGTAAAGTAACAAAAAATACAAATATATACACACACACAACCCAATAGATAGCATATGGCGAGCTGGTGGCAACGAACAGCAACATGGCCAGCAGGAAGTGGGAGGAAAGAGAGGGAGGAGCTGCTGGCTTTCTGATCTTTTATGAAGTATGGCAGGAAATGGGAGGGAATAGATCCCTCCCTTTGCCTTCAGCTCTTCTCAGAGTCTGAAAAGCCTTCCTTCTTTAGTTCCTCCTGTTGAAACAGTGACATACATGCCCATACTTAGTAACACAAGCAGATAGTTTTGGACCATAAGTGCCATATGTATAAAAATACTTTGAAAAGATATCAAACCAAAGACAATGAAAAAATCTCTCTCTTTTAGAGAAATAGTTACTTAAAGTGATACCTTTGGAGGAAGAAAGTGATCCACTGTTTTAGTCCCAACTTAAAAACACAACTGCACACATAATGTACCTTTTTTTATCATACATGCAGGAACTATACTGATAGTACATGAAAAAAGAGACACAAAGGTAGACATATTGCATATTCCAAAACATAAACTAATTTTCAACCAACACAAAAAAGCATAAACTGACTACTCAGAAAAATCACAGGGCAAAGTACCATACATACATGGAAAACGGAATGCTAAAATGATTTATAATACATCTCACATTTTCAGTCAGGTCAAGAACAGAAAAAGAAAAGATCAGTGTCCTAACAGTTTATAAACAGGAAGGATTCATTCTTTTATCAATTTGCAATAGCAAAAGCAAAATCTAATCAGAATGAAAACAAAAAAAAACCTGGTAGTCTAAAAAAAAACTTTAATGTAATAACAGCCATTTTTTAATATGATATTGTATCATTAACTTCTCAACAAGATTACAGCACAACAATATTACAGTCTGATCTCGGTAATTTGTGCTTTACTACATCTGGCTATGCAAAATATATACGTTAAAGCACAAGGTTTCTAGAACATCCATCCACCAACTGAGACTAGTTTAATTCAAGGTTTTATTTTAGCTTATTTTTTTATCCAAAGGGAAGTTAAATTTATAAACTGATCAGGAATGATCACAGATTAATCTCTTTCATCTTTTTAAGTGCCATGATCAACATCTGATGAATGCCTCGCATTTTTATACATACTGTAGAAGATTAAAATATCTATGATTATGTGTATATTTTCATCTAGTCCACCCATATCTCTCTATTTAGGTATTTATTTGGCTCCTATAATCTTGGTATATAAGCACTGATCCACATGTTATGTAGTTAAAAAGAAAGGGGTATCCTCTCCAGATAGGAAAACACCTCCTACTGATATCAATAGGAACCCTGTGAAGAAAATGTTTTGCCTGAATACAACCTAGAAATTTGCAAAAGTAACACCACAAAGACTATGAAAATCTCAAACAAATGATAAATCTTTCACGTGTTTGTAAGCATCAATACTCATTAGCATTAATGAGATTTATGCAGGTGTTTTGAAAGAACAGAATATATAATATCTGATTAAATAAAATCGAAGTTTTTTAAGCCACTTACGGCTATGGAATTTCCTACCTGGCTATGAAGCAAGGACAGTGATCTGAAGAGGGCTGAGCATTTGATGAAAAACAGTGAATGGATTTGGCTTCCAATGGAAGCTGAGGGCATGCAACAAGTTTACTGGTAGATATGTATATGAAAACAAAAGTACCATGCAGAGTTACTACCTTGGCAGACATCTTATTGATTTATTTTTGTTAACATATGTTCTGGAGTTAAACAATAAAAACAACAATTTGCTATTAAATAACTTTCCAGAGTTGCTCTTGTTATACTAATGAGCTTCCTATAAAGTCATTGGTGGCTATTTTATGCTCTGTTATACAAGGAATCAGATTTATGTAAATGTGTCCTAATAGCTTTGATTAGCTCTGCAGCATTTCTCAAGTATTAATTAAACACTAAACAAACAATGTTATTAGAATGAAAATACTATGCCACTGGAAAAGAAAAAACAATAAAATACACATAATTTTCAAGTTACCATTGCTACAACACTAATTAACACACAGTGCAAATACTTGCATTGGTAAATCATGTTTTTTCCATAGTTTTGGTGACTGAAAAAAAAAAGTATATGGAGGCTGTAGAGTATAAAAACTCTTACTTTCGTAAAACTTTCAATGAACACTACTGAAGAAATATAAATCATCAAATAAAATCAAATTGCTATAGGACTCAACATCACAGAATCTTTTAGCTGTTTTTCTATGCTTGAACAAACAATTTCTGAAAAATGCACTCTGTGGGCAAACAAAAGCTCATAACCAAATACAATTGTTCTAATTAATCTAAACAGAGAACATTATCAAGTTTTGTAAAGTCTTCTTTGAGCCTTACAATCTATATAAACTGTATGTGTGGGCAGAACTAATTCTGTCCTCTTATACTTGCATAATTTGGGAATACTTTGTCTATTCTTCAGCTGAGGTAACTACTAAATACATGTAACTAGAAGCAAATTTGTATTCTGTACTGTTCAATAAACCACACTGTATTAAGGTATGTGACTAACAACTGTTGTACTGTGTTTCTTGATCCTTTTTCCAGGGGAAAAGCACAAGCAAGGATGTTTCTTGTTTTGATTAGGTTTGGGGTGCGTGTGGGTGGGTGGGCGTGTGTGTGTATATAAAAATATACACAGTATTAAATATGTACCCTAGGCAAGCATGGGTAACAACATTCTCCTTGATCTTGACAGTAAGGTGGTACCATATGTTCTGCTTCCTACTTCCTGAAAGAATTAATTTGATAAAATTACATCAACCACACTGACATTTCATGCCTTGGATAAGCTTCAGTTTTCTTCAGTTTTCCTCTGCATTGGAGATGATCACAGATTTCACCCTGTTGAAACCTTATTTAGGTTTTTGTGTCCATATAACTGAATGTATTTAAAATACTCTTACGTCTTGAAATTGAACTCATATTCAATTGGAAAGCCAATATGAAAGTCAAAGGTTTGATATGTTCCCAAAACAGACTCTCTTGCTCAGTTAAGTGCACTAAGCTCCCTGTTTTACACTATTTCCTGTACACTGAATGTTTGTTACGTAGGCGGATTGCACAGGAGGCTGCACAGATGTGAAAAGCTGAAACCCAGCCTTTGCCTGAGATAGTGTCTCCAGGACAGCCAAGAAATTATTTTAGGCTTGATGGAAAATGCTTTCCAGCATTCAACATAGCACCAGCAAGGAATGAGGAGGTATGTGATGTCCAAAAGTGATGTCCAGAATATGCACAGAATGGAATGGCTGTCCAACTCCAAACTTTTCAAAATCTTTCCCTGCTACATGTAGTTTAAAGATGCTTCTATCAGCTGTTCTCAGGGCAGCAGACAATACTTATCCAAAAACAAATTTATGAAGGCTATGATACAGTACCCATGAATGATTTCATATACTCTATTAGTAATCAGAAAGATACAAGGAAAGGGGGATTTGGGAAGGAACTGAGATGTTACTTTGTGCATGCTGTACTTAAGCAAGGAAAACTCCATGGTTCTGGTTTACCAGCTCCTTGGAGCTTGTTTTCCCAGCATTTATATTCTCAAAGTGATACTAGTGCAGAAATCTAAGTAACCAGTTTCTCAGATTAAGTTAACTTGACTTAAACAGTGGCTCAGACATTTATGAAGTGTCTAGCTCATTTTAATGTGCTGATCTGAACTCAAATGGTTTTTTAGCATATCAAGCTGCTCTCAAGGAACAGACATTGCTTCAGTGCTTTATATATCTAATTTTACATCTTCCTGCAATCATGGCAAATGCCTTTCTTACTATTTCCGTTCCATTCTTCTTAGACGTGTAAACATGTAGGTCTTTGTTAAGTTTCCTGTAAACCCCCTTTACCTGTGGTGTAACATCTACACACTGACCTCTGCCAACCGTTTCAGTTAGTTGAAGGTAAGCATAGTTAATTCCTGTGGCCACCTACACGGGCTTCATTGCTGTCAGAGGCTTTACAAGTATTATCTGCTCATCTCATACAGATTGTTGTGCTAATACCTAGCCACAGATTCCCTTAGCCACTCTGATTCTTTTGGTTTCCCTGGAGCTTCTTGGGCTACACAGGTTCCTGAGTAGGCCTGTTTAACTTACTGGTATATTCTTCAGCAGCAAGTCTGTGTTGCTCATCATTTTTATCTTGCTGAGACAAAGGCACAGGATTCAGCATGGCTTTGCACCTCCTCCACATCTAGGACACATAACTGCAGTTTGTGGGGTTGATACTGGCATACATGTCCTCCTGATTTCCAGTCATTCCCTAATCCAAATTTCACACCATAGCCACAGGTTGCCCAGAGCTTACTGTTTAAAAAAGCATTTGTGAAAAATTGTCATTGAGAGCAGAAACTAAGCCACAAAAGATAAAATTTCATTAGTGCTTCATTTTTGGCAGGAATATGGCAGAGAATTGCAACAGTATGCATAACCAGGTCATCAACAGCCCAGCTCACCTAACCTTCAAAAAGACATAGAGATAGAGAAACAAAGGGCTGTGACCCATGCCTGAACTCTCACAAAGGGAAAAAGAATGGTAACACTGACCACTATTGGCTCCACAAGGGTACAAAAAGACATATCCAAAAAGAAGACATATCTGAAACCTGCAGGAAGTTGCCATGCTAGGAACATGGGAGACGTAAGGACTTGAAACGTCCTTCACAATAAAGTAACTGATCCACAGCCTTGCATCTGGACTGAAATATCATGGTGCCGGACTGCTAGACAGACTTCTTGGACACTTTGTACTCTTTGGTGCTCCAGTGTGACAGAGAACGAGTGAAACCTATTTTGCTTCAGGCTTCATTTTAGCCAAAATCACCTTCCCCCCTTACAAGAACTCCCAGTGGCTATTTGCTACTATTGTACAATTTGTTACTATGTACAACAGTGCAGTTGAACATTATTCCACACAGTTGGTATGCAAACTACTAAATGCAATTTCATAGAGAGCTCCTTTCTGTGGGCAGATAATATTTACACCCACGAAAGTGTTTTCATTTGAACGAATGAATACTTTTAAAGCACATCTATTCATTCACACATTTCCAAACTGTGTCTCCTCTCCAGGAGATTTTGGCGCAGGGATTTTGTGAACCATTTCACCCCAATAGGAAAGTAACAATGTGAAAAAATAAGCACTCCTCTGAATAGATTCAATGGTTAGGCTGGGATATCTAGCTCAGGGAACCAGACTAAATAAATATGTAAGTACATCTTATTTCTTCAATTGTATACACTCTAGTATAGACTCTAGATGCAGGGGTCTCCATACTGACTACTTTAACCTAATCATCCACTATACTGGCACTATAGGATCAACAGTCAATGATGGTAACAGTGTTGAATTTTTAAGACTACTTTTTTTTGTTTGTTTTGTTTTGTTTTTTTGTGGGTTTTTTGTTTTTTGTTTTTTTTTTTTTTTAGAAATTAGCTCAGTGCTGTTTAATTGTAAGCTTGCTGATTACATTTAGATTTTGAGTATGATTTCAATGCAAAGCAGGAACATTAAGTTACTTACAGCCTAATACTTGGACTGACCTAAAGAAACAAGCTATGTGAACTCACTTAGCTCAACTAAATCTCTCAGTCTTACAGGCCTTCATAAGAAAACATCCATGACTTACATCAGCATCCATGGAGTTAATTATCAAGCAAAAGGTCCAAGACACTATTAACTACGATCCTTCTCAGCTTATTCCAAGCAAAAAATAAAAAAAAGAAAGCCAGCCAATCCACCCTACATACATGCTCCAAAAATAATAATGAAGGATTATAAGATCTTTCCATAGTTGCTGGACATGGTGTTTCCTATATCATCTACCAAAAATGTGTACTTTGCTGAAAATGTAACACTGCCTAGGCTGTTCTTAGCAGAATCACAGAATCACAGCACGTTATGGGTTGGAAATCCATCAGAACTTGTAAACAACCAGAATTTTTCATCTAAAACAGAAAAGTTTCTTGTTGAAGATGCGGTAAACCACATGAATGTTCAGCTACAAACATTCTTGGTCAAACCAAAGAAGTGGAAGGTTATTTAATTTTAAAGAAAGAAACATTATATGGTACTGCAGTGGTCTGTAGAGTAGCTGGAAGTGATACGCAGTGGATAGAAGCCAGAAAAAAAGAGGAAATTGTGTTCCTTGGTAAAATGGGTCCAAAGCTGCCAGTGTCTGATGGTGTTGAAAAATAACTTCCGCATTCTTAGCCAAACAGCAGCAGCAGCTAATTGAAGGTCATAATCACAGCTCAGCAGTGGATTCAGCACCAAATTTAACTAATCAGCATTGAAATGTCAGAACAGTAACACTAGCCAAGCAGTCTGGATTAACTATTCTAAAAGCACAGAACATGTGACAGATGAAATTTTTATCTTCTAATGCATGCTGGAGTCTCCCAAAGTATATGGTCCAAACCCAGAACTACAAAGGCCCCCCCAGATCATCTTACAGCCCTTTGTTGCTGAAGGGGAAAACCTCAGATCTCACATAGCAAGAGAATATCAGAGCTTTGCTTAGAAAACCAACAATGGATCATGAGATGCTAAAGAATATTTTGGCTGCTCTCTCTTATCAAGAGGAACAGAAATTTGACCTAGGCCTTGTGAAACCCCATGTTACCAAACTGGGCATTAAGCAGTGAGAGACATGGATTTTTAAAATGTCAGAGTAAAAAGGATCATTCTAAGGTGAAATAAAGCTGCTGAACACTATGAATGTGATAAAACTCTCCTTCAAAAATGAACTAACAGAACTTTATTACAGCAAAGAAATAAGAGTAGCAAATACAGGAAGGACAGGACCAAATCATTACACAGGGGAAGCCTAACTTGAATGGTCATGATCAAAGCTGGTACGGAATTACAACACATATGAGGAAAAGAGACTTACCTATACAATAGAGAGTTAGAGGGCTAAATGCTATGAAAGTGAAAAAATAGACAGCAGCTGTAAGAGGCAGGAAAAAAATCCCAAGTACCAATGGCATTAAAAATGACATCTTGTGGTAAGTTTTCAAAGAGGACAAGGATAAATAAGACTGAAAGCTAGACTGAGATGTAGGAAGACAGATCTACCTTGTTCAGCAGCAATAAGCATATCACAGAATAATTGCATAAAGTCTCAAAGTTTAAAAAAAATACCACACAAACATAAACAAAATCCCAACTGGGAAGAAAGGCATTAATGCCCCCTGATTTATATAAAGTCAGAGTTTTTAACACCAGATTTTCTTTACAAAAGAATTTACTGGAGAAATTGTGTATTTTGGGGAGTAGAAACTATCCCTATAAAGTACTGTAAAACCATGAGATTCAAATCCTCCCTAAAAATGAGTGTGGTGGTGAAGGCCTCATCTAACCCATACCCAGCCATTTAATACTTCATGAGAAAAACTTAGTGAGATCATTACACTGATTAGATCATTCTGTTGGTGGTTGTGAAACAGGATTTATTGTTGAAGGCAAGTAATTGATTCCAATAATGATAGAAGATGGTTGTGATAAGCCATTTTTTTTTCTTTTCTGTCAGAGAAAGGTGTCAATACGAACTGGTACTGCAAACAGTTGAAGTATGTATTTGGGAAGGTTCGTGGAGACATATGGAAGGAACTCACAGTTGCAAGAAAAATCGCAGAGAAAGACCTAATCTTTGTCACTTCATAGTCTACATTCTAAAAGTTCTGTCTGGATTATTTTGAGATAATATATTGAGATATTTTGCTATTTTTCCATTTAATATGCTTTTCTTCCCAAGCTTTCTGTAATGAGGAAAAAAAAAATCTTCAATTTCTGCCCCAGAGCAAAAATAACTAACCATTTGCGTATTTCAAAATATCTAAAAGCCCCCACATATTTCTCACTTTACATTACCTGACAATCACACTTCTGGAAAAACACTGAAGCCAACAGAAAGAGTTAACTCACAGACGAGGAGATACAAGGCTCTTTACAAGAAGTTTCTGTTTGTAAACATTTTGTGGTCCTCCCAGTTGCTTCACAATCAAGTTAGACTTTAATTTCATCATATGAAAGCCTCTGTTCTGAATTTAACTTTGAGAAGAAAAAGGAACAATTAAAAAAAAGGGGGGGGGATCTTTTAGCACCAGTTCATAGGAAATGCAATTAAACAAGCCCTTCTAGCAGAAATGAGAACAAACACCAGATCAATGCAAAAACACATATAGGGACTTTGAAAGCCTTGTTTCACAGTTTTGGGCATGGTTTTGGTGTTCTAAAATAAAAGAACTTTTAGGTCAGTTTGTTTAAAAAGACCCACAAAACAGGATAGAAACTATTACTAACAACAATAACAAAAGATTCCAGTAGAAAAAAAAAGCAATCAACACAGTACTGGGATCCCTGTAATGGGCTCTGAACATACTCATCTCCCTTGTCCACCATTTACTTCTTTCACTTCAGAATGCCATCAAGAACTCTCACATCCCTAAAGAACAATCCTTACATGCAAAATAAGCCTTCAACAGGGTACTAACTCCACCTTGAAGTCTGCAGAAATTACAAACTTACAGAATGAAAAAACAATCTGTTTTTTCACTTGGCAATACTAAAAGGAAAAGCACTGCACAGGAATTGTTTAACGGACCTCCTATTTTTAGCAACATCACAATATACCTTAACAGGAAGAGCATTTAACACTTGATCTTCATTAACAGCTAAAAAGCCTAAATATTTACAACAGTACCTACCTTTGAATTTTTTAGGATTTAGCTTTAAAACTGTAAGCTTCATAGGCAAATTACTGACCTCAGACACACAGGAGAGATCTACACAGAACTTCATGGAATTGCTAATGATTTACACCAGCATTTTGGGGACATAACATTCATTGTAATAAATTAAAAATAAAAAATTAAGTAATACATCTCTTCATTCAATCAAACCAACAAGTAAAATAGTATTAGATGAGAAAACTATAACTACCACAATCTGCGTTCACAAAGGCTTATACACAAATGTTTTCTTGAACTGCAGGAGGACCTTCTTGGCATCACATAAAGTGTTTCCAAATTCTTAACCACATTCTGAAACAATTTCTAAATAAGTGAATAAAATCAGTCTATAGCCATGCCGCAAAATCATTCCACGCAAGATGAGACCACAGGCAACAAGATTAATATTAGAACCCCCCATCAGCATATTAGATCATCTGTCACTAGAGAGCCCATCCCTGACCCCCCAGTTTCAGTAGCTTTTATTATTTTTAATATTCTAAAACTTCCATACCTGAGGTTTGCAATTTCCAGGATTAGATTAGAATCTCACCAGGAGCAACTTGTGCCCACTGCCCCTTGTCTTGTCCATGTGACTCCTTTCAAACAGGGAGTCTCCATGTATGTACTGTCTCATGATGTATTCAGTATCATAATAAGGTCTCCCATCAGCCTTCACTTCTCAAGGATGAACAGACCCAGTTTTCTCAGCCTCTCCTTCTATGGCAGGTGCTCTAGTCCTCTGATCACCTTTGTGGCTCTGCTCTGGATTCTCTCCAGGGACCAAAACTGAATGCAATACTGGAGGTGTGCAGTCACAAGCACTGTGTAGCACAGGATGATGACTTCTTTGCCTCTGCTGGTGATGGCCCTTTTGATGCAACCCAACATCCTGTTGGCTTTCTTTGCTGCTGCAGCACACTCTTTCCTCATGATGAGTATGTTGCTCATGTTGAGCCTACTATCCACCTCCAGGTCCCTTCCCACAGGGCTGCTCTCTAGCCAAGTGGATCTCAGTCTGAACTGCACTCATGGGTTATGTGTTCTCAGGTGCAAGACCTTGCACTTCTCTGCGTTGAATTTAAAAGAACTAAATTTAAAGAATTTAACGAAGATACCATACCTATTTCTGAGTACTTTTCTAATCACAGTAGCTCTTCATTAAACTCAGATACAAATTTCATTGGCTGAGAGCCCTTCTGCCATACAGCAAAAGAATGAAATTATTTTAGACTCCTAAACGAAGAGTTATTATTGATCTCATATAATATGTGAAGGTGGATAACTGAAACAGAAATAAATTCCCATGTTCTAAAACATCCCCTTTTGTTTTAATTTTAGTGAGACATCTGTGACTGTGACATCTGACCGACATGTTATCTTCTTATGGTACTATCCAAGAAGTGAAGTATCTTAAGACAGGTAAATATTGTACCTTATCTTCTAAAAGCACTGAGAGGTAAATATTGTACCTTATCTTCTAAAAGCACTGAGAGCTCTATGGAAAACTACCAGAAACAGAAAATAAGCCCCGTTACACTGTAAATACACATATGGCTTGCTTATTAATACATTCTATAGCAGAGGCTCACTTCAGGTATTTGTTATGAGGAATAACAGATTTCAGAAGTCCATCTGAAACTACTGGCTAGTGGCAGGGGTTAAAGAGTGAGTTGTTTTTCTTTTGAAAGGTGTAGTTTGCACAGGCAAAGCTGTACGGTTAGGTGGCACAAAGGCAGGACAATGAGTTTCAGTGACTTATCATTCCTATCATCAATGATACCCAGTGATTACCATTGTTTTGCCATTATTTACCATTTCACCATATTCTTCATAAATGAGGAGCAAATAGCACTTTGCTCAGGGTACCTACTAAGACTTGGTGATAGCACCTCTTGTATTAGCAAGATGCTCACATCAGTGTTTCTGCCAGATACCATAAGGAATGGAGGGGATGACTGAAGAAACTGGAGAAGTGTCTCGCCATGGATGTCTGTGATATAATAGTTTAAACTCAGCTTTTACACTTTTGTGTTTATGAAGAGGTTGCAACTTTACAACTGGAAAGCAAGGAAGTAATGATCATCAAATTTATATAATATGTAGGTTACAAGTTCATATATGGAGATAGTTGGGTGCTTGTGAGTGTCTTCTGTTGATGACCTATGAGTGATCAAGTGCAGACTGCTGATTGTACCAGGTAGTATGGCTAAAATTTGGTTTCAAAAATTTAGTTCCTGAGCATGGAATTTATATTACTATAGAGCTTTTCCAATTCACCTTAGGGTGCAGCATTTGCTTCTGTAAGTTTAGTAGATCACTAAATTGTTTTCTGCTTTATGCTGTTGCTATTGGAAGGAAAACAATATACACTCTTGCACAGATAATACACTGAGATATCACACTAATGCAAAAAGACATGTCATCTGAACTGCGGTGGTTATACATATAAGCCATTTGAATAATAGCACTTTAGGGATTAAGTATAAAAGCAGCTGTTGCTGTGGCACTGTAAGAAAGATGGTGAGAAAAGCCGAAATCAACTTTTATTCCTCATAGTCTGAAGTGCTATTTCATCAACCTGTCAGATGGTGAAACACAAGAAAAAAAATCAGAAAGCAACATGTGTGTGTTGGGTTTTAAGTGTGTATTACATACTTAAATCACACAGAACGTTTAGGTTGGAAGAGACCTCCAAGATCACCCAGTCCAACCTTTGACCAACACCATAAGCTACCTACTACTAAACCATATCCTTAGGGACAGCTCCACACACCATTTGAGTACCTCCAGGGATGGTGACTCCACCACTGTCCTGGGCAGGCCATTCCAATGCCTGACAACCCTTTCAGTGAAAAAAATGTTTCCTAACATCCAGCCTAAACCTCCCCTGAAGCAGCTTCCATCCATTTCCTCTGGTCCTATCACAGTTCTCTAAGGAGCAGAGGTTGTTTCCCTCCTCACTCGACCCTCCCTTGAGGCAGATGGAGAGAGTGATAAGGTCTCTCCTCCTCTTCTCCAGACAAAACACCCCCAGCTCCCTCAGCTGCTCCTCACAGGACTTGTACTCCAGGCCCTTCATGAGCTTTGTTGCCCTTCTCTGGACACTCTCCAGCACATCTGTGTCCCTCCTATAGTGAGGTGCCCAGAACTGAGGCCACAGTGTTCCTAACACAAGCCAGGATGCCAATGCCCTTCTTGGTCACCTGAACACACTGCTGACTCATGTTTGGTCGACTGTCAACCAATACCCAGAGGTCCCTTTCCAACTTACAGCTCTCTAACCACACTTCCCCAAGTCTGTAGCTTACCATGGGGTTGCTATGACCCAGGTGCAAGACCTGGCATTTGGCCTTGTATTAATGCAATTCATTTTTTTGTACATTCATATGTAAAAAAAGCACATGGTTGTGCTGGATGCTGAGTAGGCAGCTGGATTCTCAGTCATTTACAATAAGACACCCAACCATATTTAAAATATGTAGATATCCCACACAATAATGAAATAAGTTGCCCCCTACCATGGTCTCATGTCTTACTTAAACTGTGTCATTGCCAAACCATTACCTGCATCTTATTTTTATGGTGTCACAAGATCCAGTACAAAACAATTCATCTCTTAGGTGATGGGAGGAGGCAAATCACTAATAATAACAGAAAAAATTCTTTGCAGCAGGTAATGTCTACATCCCACTTTGTCACAAAGTGATTATATTTCTCACTATGCTGCTGCAGCCAAACATAACTGATGTCAGTGAAGATGCCAATATAAAACCAATTAATATCTGGTTTAAGAAGGTATCACATAAAACCTGAAATGCTTCTTAAAAAGAAGTAGACATTTTATTTTCCAGTGAAAAGCACATGAAAACCTATTTGCTATGTTAAAATTATAGCAGTCTCTTTTTCCTCGGTACTTACTTGCAAGAAACTGAAGAGAAAAAAGGAGGCACTGAACGTAAGAAATCTCTTTGCTTTGTTAATCTTTTAACTATTATTTTGAAGGGAAAAAAGGACATGCTGTTAGGGATAATCTTATTTCTGGTATGTGTTTAAGTATTAATATTTATCTGACTGTAGCAATTTTATAGAATTGTGAAAAGCACATTTTGCTTTCCATCAAGAAATTTACTTGCAGGTTTACATTCAAAGGAGCATCTGCTAAGAGTTAACAGACCAACAAGGCAGCTCAGCACATTACTAGGGAGATACTTTGTGCCTAAAATACTCCAAATCCTGTTTTGATCCCAAAATGACAACTGAATGAAGGACTGTGATTACAGTGGTACCAAATTACACTTCAGGCTCCAGCTCAGGGTCAGAAAATGTTCTCAGTGCCAAAACACCACTAAGCTCATATACATGTGTTGTCCAGGCATATACACTGAATAACTGCTATCACAAAAAAGACTCCAACCACAGTGAATTTTTAATGGCTCTGTTTTCTTGAAATAGTAGTACAGTGACTCAGCAAAATTAAAAACTATTAAATTGTTGCCCCATCAGCAGAGTAATATTAGTTTCATTAAAATTCTCACTAAATTCTATAGCACTCAAAACTGAATCCAAATTCCTAGAACTGCGAAAAATTTCAGGAAGGAAAGAATAAAGTAAAATACAATGACCTACATGTTTAGATGGCTGGAAAACAGATTAAGGTCTCTTTGAATTCAAAACTAACTGTAGGTTATAGCTCATAAAGCCTACAGTGAACTCTGAATCTTGTGTGATCCAGGATTGACTGCCTTTCTGGTATTAAAATCAAACCAGACATTTTAAATAGATACCCGACTTCTTCTCTCTTTCAAAACATCTCTGCAGCTGGTATTATATTTTCCACACTCCATTCCATGAGGCAAATATCTGGAGCCCCTTCCTAAGCATAGCTATACTGAATTATTATTTACAGTAGCATTGCAACAGAATGTGTGATGCTACCAAATATTCCAAGCATCTACCTCTAACTCAGCATAAGTGGTCATCTAAAGAAAAACAGATCCTAAAGTTCTTGCAAATACTTACAGGGGGTCTAAGCTCAATAGCTTTTTATTTTTCTTTAAATTCAAATCATTAAGTCAAATTTCATTTGTTTAACAATTTTTAGACAACCACGGAACATCAATAGCCTATGTTTTATTTGAAGTGTTTCAGCCAGCTTTGTTCAAATGGGCTCACATGAGAGGATTTGCAACCATGAAATAACGCTTCTGTTTAAATGCCAGTTGTGTTGACAATTTCTCAGGGAGTAGCATGTCATAGTTCATAGAATCTGCCGAGTTGGAAGGGATCATCCAGTACAACTCCTGTCCCTGTGTCATCAACAGCATGAAAACACAGTGCTACTTTCAATCTCTTAACTTCTTAGGTCCCCAAGTACCTAAACAATGAGCACCTTTCAGTGTAGTTTGAACAGTTCCCTGAACAATCTAATTAGGAGCTGTAGAATCTCTGCAGTCTGACATATTTCCTTATTACTTTTCCTCCAGTTCACTCCCTCCTGCGAGTGACAGAAATTAAAATCAGATAATTAGGTGATACTACTCACGAAACTCTCAACATTCTACAGAAAGCACTGAATGGCTGGATATTAAGCTATTTAAATTTGGACAGTTTAACATAATATCATCAACAAAGATATGTAGGCCACATTCTTCTTTTAATAGCATAAAATGTGGTGAAGTTATGCTGAATCATTTGAACCAAAACAGCATAAAACCAAGAAAGTGCAAAATTAAATCCTGCATCTTCAAAGATGTGCAGTAAGCAAGACAGATGATTTCAAATATTATATATTGTCAAGATCCCATTTCCATACATAAGTTCACAGAAAATTGAAATACTGAGGAAGAGATGTACAGAAAACAGAAGTAAAATGACTTTGCTTTCAACTGGAGTTTTTCTCATGAACATCTGTTAGACTTCAAGAGAAATGCAGCTGACCAGTGGTAGCAGCTACTGGAGCAGAGAACTTAAAATGCCTAACGAGGTTACACTATGCAAGACGTATCATCATTTCATCGCAATCTGCAATGTTGGCTAAACATCCCCCCTAACTAAAGGGAAGTATTTTGGGATATTAAAAACCCCAGTAAGTATAAGCTAATGAGGAACAGACAAAGAAGAGTGCCAAATGCTGTAAAGCCTTCATACTTCAGATAATGACAAAAATTTATGACTTCTTCCTTCCCTGGCAGACAGGAGTACAATTAGGATTCTCAAAATAACAGCCCCTTTGTACTAGCATGCTATGTTATGTTTATACAGACAGACTGGAAAATAAAAGAAAATAAATACTACAGCACCCTTTTTAACAGATAATAGCTGACTCTTTTGTTGTTCTTGTTAATGTGGGCTTGGATATGGTTTTGCACATAGCTTATTCTTAACTGGAGTAATTTAAGTAACTATTATTGCATGCACAGGAATTAAGTATTTAAGTAGCTTGCTATATACATAGAAGCTTCTGTTTGAAAAACCGTATGAAACAAGAACAAACAAGTCATCTTTTATTTTCCTTTGTTGTCCAAATACAGCTTCACATTTAAATAGCTTAAATTATTCCTTGATTTCAATTCTGAAAAATTTGAATGTGCTTGGCTTTATGAACTGTTGAATGAAAACTATCAGGAAGTATGAATGCTCTTTCTTTCATCCTTTTTACTCAATGATATGGATCACTTGGAACTTAGGAGTGGTTAGAAGAAGCACAGGGAAATAAAAGCATTGGATATTCTCATCTCCTTCCTAAAGAAACCACAATTGCAATATTCTGAACATGCAGTCGGGACTAAGATAACTGCAGATGGTTTTTAAACAGAAAACCCTACAGGTATAATTTGCCTATAAATTCTGGGAAACATATATACAGAGGAACCTCTGACAACTTCCCAAACAGCAGCAGCATACCAACAACTGAATCTTGAAGTTTTCTCTTACTGTGTGCTATTATTTTGGCCTAGACATCTCTCTCCCCATTCTCTTCCATTTTGGTTTCTTGCCCTTCATAGATCTGCTGATCACTGCTCTTATTACAGAGATAAATAAAATGTCCCCTTTATTCCTCAACTACCATGATGATCCACAAGGACTTGTGTCAACCATTTAGTACCATGCCTTTGAAGTCAGAGGAAATTGCTAAGCATTATGCCCATTTCATATGGGTCAAAGAACACAGTACACAACATTTACCTCCAAATCAAACTATTACGCAATGTATCTGAGAACATAGCATGTGACAGGTACCCAACTGTAAGTTTCTTGATGCATGCATTAAGGAGTTTATTGAGTAAAGAGCTATAACTGAAAACTCAGTAACCAGTACAAGCTATCTACAAAGCAATGAGGTTTATGTAACAGAGGAGGGTCAATGAATGCTTAAGTTTTATAGGTCTTACAAAAAAAAAAACCAAACAACAAACAACCAAAAAACCAAAAAACAAAAAAACAAAAAGACCAAAACAAAAGTAAACTTTTGTTAAGTAAAACTTGATAGAATATTATTACATGCTGGTATATTTTTCTACTTTTATCCCTAAGGAGAACTGAAAGAAGAAAACTAGAAAAAAAATCTATGTAAATAAGAAACAAAACATGCAGCATGAAACAAAATGTTTACTTATTGGACTAACCTTGCAGGTTTCAGAAAGAAATACACTTCTGGTTCACCTAAACACTATGCATCTCTGGTTCATCTAAACCTGGCAATTTCTACAATTTGTTGAAGTTGCTTTTGATATTAAACCCACTCAACAGCTGCCTCAGGAGTTCCAAAACACAAAACCAACAATCTGGACACATACATTTCTTTTCAGTCCTCAACTTTCTAAAAGAGCTTTGCCTTTAATTCTTTACTGGGATGTTTTGTCCATTTGCCAAAATGAATTAACTGTACTGTTGGCACCATGAAAATGGTAAATAAAAATGGTGTTTCATTCTCTATTAACAAACACTCTCATTATCAAGCTGGAAACATATATATTTTTAAGAAAGATAAAACATAAAGGGGGAATTTAAATAATACAGCTAAAACTCTATTGCCATTGCACAAAATTAAACTGTAAACCCAAAAATATTTATTTAAGCTTTTTATTCTCCACAGTTCCATGAAAACTTCATAATATTCAGCTTACAAAGACCAGTGTTCGACTAGAAGCTCTGTCAAGACATAGTGGTAAAATCTGCACCAATAGAAAACATGACAAAATGATAGCAACATCAAGAGCATCCATCAATTGAACCAGTAACAATAAACTTCACCGTGGCAAATGAGGAAATTCTGGCCCCATGTGTCTTATGAGCTTATATTTTCCTTCCCTGAGTTCTGTTCAACTGAAGATCATAGCAAAAAGAATGCACAAAACCTACCTACGTGAAGAGAGAATCAGAGTTTAAGTTTGCTTTAACAGAGCAGCAACTTGATAGCAACTTGAAACTTTTAACTACCTGATAAAAAGGAGTCTAACAACATACAAGAGATGAGATAGTAAGAAGTTTCTTTACCTAGCCATCCCCAGGCTGGAAAAGTTGGAAGGAACTATCAAAACGTCAAGCCTGGAAAAGGGGTGTGTGCCCAGTGTGGTGTAAGCAGCGGAGAGACACTGAGGAATTAGCTGGAGCAAACGTTCTTCACAGCATTCCATAAGGCATGAGGGAGCAAAAACTCTGTAAGGAATGACTGCCTCCGACCTGGCAGCAGGATTTTGGAATCGGCAGGGATATTCCACATGACTACAGATTTCTTCATGCCAGCTGACAATAACAAAAAGAAGAGAGAAAGAAAAAAAAGAGAATGAAAAAAATTAAACAAACAAACAAAAAGATAAAAGAAAAATAGTTTAATGTGATACCAGTACTGTGCACACAGCTGCATATGCTAAGACAAGGACAATCTCTGGACATCAAAATGACAATAGCTATAAAATTATCTCATTTGTATTCTCACACTGTTCATGCATACACTCATTGCTACATGTCAAAAGAAAACTGATATAGTTTCTAACTAAAAAATAAAGACTAGTTAAACCCAGTTTTTATAACAGATACATATCAGAACAAGTGCTCAAAACACACATAAGGAAAACTAAATCACAATATAAAAGTAGTTATTGAAAAAATATCTAATTAAACATGCCTGCAAAAATAAAATTTTGTACATATTAACACAAATAAAGTACAATTAGAAGCAAAGGGGGCTTTTTTTTTTTCTGTCACTGTTACTAAAATTCTCCAGGAACTTTTATCAATCTTTTTTTCGTAAGTGAAAAACAGGCTTATTCCCATGCATATTTGAAAATATCATAATAGGATCAAGCTTACTTTACATTATTTTTACAGGATATTCAGAGCCGTAGCTGGAAGGAAAGAGACGTAAATCAAATCCTTCCTAAACACTGAGTCATACACTTTCAGAATATCTTATCTGCCCAAATATATCTGAGCAGAAATCACTTTATGTTTTCACCTGCTTGCTTGTCTTCTGTACCGTGCCTCTCTTTCATTTGAGATTTCAATTTAAGGAACCTGGTTCTACTATGTCTGGACAGGCAAAGCACTTTTTATTCCACCCAGTATTTATATTTGGAAAATCGTGCTCCAGAGAAGTGCTGACACAAAATCAAAATGATAATGTGTAGAAAACTTATGCTGAAGTGCCACCATTTTAGCAGCTTACATAACTCTTTCTGTGAAAGAAGTGGGCTCTAAACTATTTCACTGTTACATATGCAAAGAAACTAGCTATATTCATAATTATAAAATTCTTTTCCAGGGGTGGTCTAACCCAATATATTTCTGCCCTAAAACCATGTCCCTTTGTACTTAATTATCAGAATTGTTTTGCCAGAGATTAGGCAAAACATGAAACCTAGCACACTATCTCCTGTAAAAGTTGCCAAGTCCTTAATGACCATGAGGAAGCAGGAAACTTAACTAACACCTTAGTTCCATGTAACATTTTCTTTAACCCAGTCTCCTCATGTCAAAATCTTTTGCACCTGGGCATAAATCACATTAGACATTTCAAATTCTTACAGAAATCCTTACTGTTTCTGATACCAAATAGTTTATTTCCATTCTCTTATCTGAGACACTTCCGTAACATTTGCTTGTCTATCCATTTCACACCCGTTCTAGAAATGCCTGATATTGTGCATAATGTTGCTTTGGTTACCTAGCCTAATGACAAAAATAAGTAATAAGGGTTATTCTAACTCCCAAATGATGATTAAGTAGATATACCTGTAAGGTAAGTCTTTCAAGGACACAGATTTTTATGTCCGGATTAACTACAAAATGAAAATTTTGACAGTTCTTTTTTTTTTTTTTTGAAGTACATTAGTTCTCTTTCATTCAGTCACTAACTGAACTGTTGCAGATACATGACACTGCCTATATGTCAATTATCTTATCTAATGAAAATCACTTATTTTTACTCAGCAAAGACCATCAAACCAATTTAACATTGAACTAATTTTTGCTACAAAACTTTCAAAAATATTTCCCTTTTTTCAGAAGTTTTTTTTTTTTTTAATGGACACTTTCCTTTTTCTATCAATACTATGTCAAAAGTATTTTGGTCCAAACCAGTAAAAATTCCTATTATTCAATGTGTTGTACATTAGACAGGCACAAACAATATATATCTAGGAACTCAATGACTTTTTTTTGCTTCAGTCTTCACCAGCAGGAGCTCTAGCCACACCAATGAAGTTGCAGAAGGCAAAGGCAGGCACTGCCAAATATCTGCCTCCTGCAGGAGAAGAGCAGGTTCAAGAGAACTTCATGTACAGAACCTGAAAGTGCACAACTCCATGGGACATGACAAGATCCATCAGTGGCTCCTGAGGGAACTGGCAGATGAAGTTACAAAGCCATTTTCCATCATATTTGAAAAGCCATGAGAGTCTGGTGAAGTTCCTACTGACTGGAACATGGGAAATATAACCCCTAGCTTCAAAAAGGGAAGAAGATCCAGGCAACTACAGGCCAGTCTCACCTCCATGCCCAGCAAGGTCATAGAGCAGATCATCCTAAAGCCTCTGCTGAGACACATGGAAAATGAGGAAGTGGCTGGTGGCAACAAGCACAACTTCACAAAGGGCAAAAAATGCCTGACACATCTGGTGGCCTTTTACAATGTGGCCATAGTGTTGGTGGACAGGGGGAGAGCGACTGACATCATCACCCTGGATTTGGGAAAAGCATTTTAGGCTGTCCTGCACGATATCCTGGTCTCTAAGTTGAAAAGGCATGCATTCAATGGATGGACCACTTCGTGAATAAGGAACTGGCTGGGTGTCTGCACTCAGAGAGTTGTGGTCAGTGGCTCAATGTCCAAATGGAGACCACTGATGAGTGGCAGTCCTCAGAGATCAGTACTGGGACTGGTGCTACTTAACATTTACATAGGTGTTGCAACGGGGCATTAAGAGACACAGGATACAGAATGCAGATCCAGAGGACAGTGGGTTTTATTAGTGCTGTTGCTCACTAAGCAGCTGTTTCCACATAAAAACAACCACACCCTTGCCCATGAAATAATGCCTTTGGAATCACTTCCCTGCACGATTTTTCCATTCAGATTAAACAACTTCTGTTTTGATTTCTGTACGAATGACTCATTTTCACATTCCACAGAGTAATGCTATTCATATACCTCAGCTTTCAACACTATTCTGAACACCAACCTGAAACCAGCTTGTGAAGATGGCAAGGAAAACTCAGTGTTTGTCTGGATAGCTCCTGTGAAGGACTCCTGGGACTTCTGCTTAACTTCCTCCCAGCACCCCACAGCAATTGTGAAGGTGGATGCAGGCATTGGCATAGTCACATAGTAGTACCAGCTCAAGACACCTGTAAATAAAAAGACTCATCAGACTTGTACAGACTCATCAGACACAGCACACATTCAGTACTTGACATTCTCATGTTTTTGAGATTTCGGGACAAACCTCCCACACTACATCCTGATATTTTTTGCTGATGAAATATGTTACTGAGACACAAAAGAGGAAGTCATATGCAGCCACCATGGATTCAGCATTGTTTATTTAAACCTGCTACTTTCTGCTTTCTGCCAATATCTTTCATTATAAATAAATCCATAGCTAAAATGTTATCAATTCAACTTAATGTAACCATACTGTTAAATAAGACATGCAATGTACAGCACAAAGATTAAAACAACCCTTTCATCCCTGGATCAACCTTACAGTTTCGCTTTAACTAAACAAAGTATCTTCTTTTGTGTTCTAGGCAGTACCAAACTGATAGGCAGTACCAAACTGTTTGTTCTAACAAACAAACTCTAGTGTTTGTGAATTGGATCTGGAAATCTGAGATGCATGACATGCAAACCAGACGGTGAGAAATCAAAATTTAGATAGAGATGGGATATTGCCCAAGTCAATGATTTGCTCACAATAACTTAGGAGCTGCTAAAACAAGATGAAAGAGTCTATTATAAGAGCAAAGAGATGATAAATATTATCATTATGGGAACACATTGCTGGAAGACAAGGAGAGCAGTATAGGATGACTATTTCTATGAACATGTCTGGACACACTGAAGGATGCTTTAGGACAGCATACTTTTCACTAACCTAAATGTTGCTTAGGTATTCTGTTTGTCCCTTTAAAATGGTACAGCTTAAGGGTCACATTCAAGTTCTCATTTATGGTCACAAATACAGCTATGACACCATACTAACAGACTAACTACTCTTGGAAAAATCCTAGCATGACTTACAACCTGCTGAATCATGTTCAAATAACTGTAGCTGTGGCAACTGTGGAAACATACAAACTTTGTTTATTTTAAGTGAACATTTATCCTTGCTCTTTTCTAATAGTATTCTGACTAGGAAAAAATCCAACCTAGTGAAGGCCATGAGCCACAGAGGAAGGGAAATAAACTGCAGCTAAGTATCTCTGGTCTACCTACCTTAGTGACCACTGAAGATCAAACTGTCCAAAGGAAGGACACGCAGAAAAATCTTTAAGTTTAGCCTAACAATAAGTTTTCCACGTCCTGTTTAGTATGATAAAACAATACTCGTGAAGTCTTACAAGAGGCAGATAAAGCCCCACCTTTTATATCCTCTAGCAACAACATACATTTCCTTACTCCATTCCACTTTTAGCAATATTCAGCAATTCCATCAAAAACCTTTTGTCTGTATTGTCAGATTAATATATATTACTCCTGTAATTTTCCTAACCTCCTGTGACTATGTGGGCAGAACATACTTGTTTGCTCCAAACAAAGAGAGTATCAGTTTTGCCAATTTCTGCTTCTGTATCCCCATCCCCCCTCTCCCTTTTTTTTTTTCAATTCACTTACCAAACCTATAAATGAGCCAAGGCAAGCAAATGTCACAGAATCACAGAATCATCCAGGTTGGAAAGCACCTCTGAGATCATCAAGTCCAACCCTTCATCCACTACCACTGTGTGGCATGGCACTGAGTGCCACATCAGTCTCTTCTTAAAAACCTCCAGGGACAGAGAATCCACCACTTCCCTGGGCAGCCCATTCCAATGACTGATCACCCTCTCTGTAAAGAATTTGTTTGCAATATCCAACCTAAACCTCCCCTGGCAGAGTTTAAGTCCATGCCCTCTTGTCTTACTGGTAATTGTCTGGCAGAAGAGACCGACCGCCCCTGGCTCCCACCTCCTTTCAGGGAGTTGTAGAGAGTGATGAGGTCTCCCCTGAGCCTCCTCTTCTCCAGGCTGAACACCCCCAGCTCTCTCAACCCTTCCTCAGAGGACTTGTGCTGGATCCCTTCACAGCCTCCTTGCTCTTCTCTGGACCTGCTCCAGCACCTCAATCTCCTTCCTGAACTGAGGGGCCCAGAACTGGACACAGGACTCAAGTTGTGGCCTCACCAGGGCTGAGTACAGGGGCAGAATCCCTTCCCTGGACCTGCTGGCCACGCTGTTCCTGATACAGGCCAGGATGCCATTGGCCTTCTTGGCCACCTGGGCACACTGCTGGCTCATGTTCAGCTTCCTGTCAATCCAGACTCCCAGGTCCCTTTCTGCCTGGCTGCTCTCAGCCACTCTGTGCCCAGCCTGGAGCTCCCCATGGGATTGTTGTGGCCAAAGTGCAGGACCCGGCACTTGGCCTTGTTGAACCTCATCCCGCTGGAATCAGCCCAACTCTCCAGTCTGTCCAGGTCCCTCTGCAGAGCCCTCCTGCCTTCCAGCTGATCCACACTTCCCCCCAGCTTGGTGTCATCTGCAAATTTGCTAATGGTGGACTCAATCCCCTCATCTAAATCATCAGTGAAGATATTAAACAGAACTGGGCCCAGCACTGATCTCTGGGGGACACCACTGGTGAGCGCCGCCAATTGGATCAGCACCGTTCAGCACCACTCTCTAGGGGCCTCCAGCAGTTCCTAACCCAGCACAGGGTGCTCCTGTCTGAGCCCTGGGCTGACAGCTTTTCCAGGAGAATGCTATGGGAGATGGTGTCAAAGGCTTGACAAAGTCAGCTTAATGAAGGTTTTCCCTGCCCATCCTTTTGCCCTTGATGTATCTGTAGAAAGACTTTTTGTTATGCTTAATGGAAGTGGCAAGATTGAGTCCAAATTGTGCCTTCATCTCTCTAATTTTCTTTCTACATGACCTAACTATATTCCTAAGATCTTCCTGAGTATCCATCCCTTTTTTCCATAGTCTGTAAGTTCTCTTTTTAACCTGAATTTCCTTCAATATCTCCCTGTTCATCCAGACTGGTTGTCTACCCCTACACCTTCCCTTTCAGCACACAGGGACAGCCTGCTCCTGTGAATTCAGGGCTTGCTCCTTGAAGTACACCCATCCCTCCTGGACACCTTTGTTTTCAAGGGCCATTTCCCAGGGTACACTCTTAATCAGTTTTCTGAAAAGGCCAAAATCTGCCCTTGAAAGAAAGAGGTCAGCCAGGACAGAAACAATTTATTCTTGTGAAATATCAAAATCCTGATGCAGAGTTTCATTGATATGAAGTGTGCTAGACCCAAGCCTACACACACTGAAGTCAACAGCAGCTTTGCCACTGACTTAAATGCATACAAGACAAGGGGAGTCTATACTACTTCACTTTGTGTAGCATAAGAAATCAGTCCATGCAACTATGTTAACTGTAAAACCTTACAAGTCAAACAACAGCAGAGAAAGAGTGAAAATTTGAGAAACTAATGGAAAAACAGTAATGTATTTTCAACTGAGATCTGAAACAATTATGAAAGTGAAAAGGCAGTCACAGAAAACTGTTCCAGATGGAAGGAGGTGTAGAAAACAGCAGCACTCACAACAGTGAGGAGGCTGTCTACAAGGAAAGGGTGTAGGCCTTTGCTAAATAGTGGAAACAGACAGGGTTACAGTAAGAAACAAGGTTTATCAAGACAGACTACAGCAAGCAAGACCACAGAATTAAAAAAAACAAAACAAAACAAAAAAACCCACAAACAAACAAACCCAAAGCAAAACAAAAAGCAATCAAAAAAAAAAAAAACAAAAAAACAAAAACCCACAAAATTCCACCAAGGATAATTTGCATGGAATGTCCAAATTAATGGGGAGTCAGTTTAGTAGTCCAGAGAGAACAGCATGTACTGCACATAATTTACATGAATTAGCGAGGAACATATGCTGAATAGCTGGAACTGAAGCAAAAGGATGAAGATACCACAGACAAAGAAAGCTAGTTTTTCTCAGTATGTGTTTTCAGATTTATCTAAATTAAGATGTCTCAAAGAAAATAAAAGCAACTAAGACAAAGATCCCTGACTGTTTTTCCAAGCCCCTTATATTTGCAGGCATTACTGAGACCACATGAACTATAGATACTCCCAGAACAACATCCAAGATTTACACATACATTTTTACATACCTAATGGGGCTTAATTAATTTCCTACAGGGCGTTTACATGCCATTTTGTTCTAATTCAACAACTGGGTAGGATAACTATCCATTTATCACACAATACACATAAATAAATATATATGAATATATATTAGCATATCTTTATCCTACAGCTGTTTGTCTCCATCAACTGAAATCACATGCGCTGTAACGACAACTGAGTTTGCTGTAGTGCATCCACTGACTGGTGACTGAAATGTTCTTTAATTTGGCAACACTTCTCTGCAGCAAGCACCAGGAAGTCACATTTCAAACAGCTTAACCCTCATTTATCTTCTGTCTTCTCCTCTCTCAACTGCTAAGGCTGCCTCTCAGCCAGCCCCTCTCGTTCACTACTTTTTTTCTTTAACTTTCTTCAGGACTGTGAGCTTTGTTTTGTTTTCTTTCATTTGTTACCTTCAGATCTATCCCAGGGCATAGACTGGGATCACAAGATCCACTCTACTTTTCCTTTCTCCCTCTTCTTCCTGTCTGGCAATTGCTTTCCAGCGGCTACCTTGGAGACAGCACCACCTCCAGGGCCAGAGAAAACAGTGCAGCTGAAACAGGGAGATGGATTTCTTTACCAAAAAGAGGATTCTGCACCACAAAACCAGTATTTTGTTCCACTAGTACCTTTTTAGACATAGTAAGGACACCTTGGGAAGAACAAGAGATTAGCTTGGGGCTACTCCACAGGAAACGGAGAGGAAGAACACCCCAATCCTTTTATTTGTAATACTTACACACTCTCCTTAAAACAATGCTTACTTTAAATGCAGCTTGATTCTTACTCATAATTATTTAGGCAATTATAATACCTTCAAATTATTTTACCTACAGGTAATTTTGAAAAAAAAAAAAAATCAGAATTTTTTTTCAGGTCTACAAAGCAAATATGTCATAATTGTAAAAATCATGTTGCAACAATTAGCTATTCTATGAGATGTAACTGGACATCTCATGCAAAAATATAGCACTACATTTAACAGGGGTAGGAAATTATGATATATTTATAATTGTGCAAAAGAACAATTTAAATGCCATTTATTTCTTCTTCTACTTGAAATGATGAGGAATTAAATTCCTAGAATTTTTAATGTATTTCTCTTATCTTTGAAGTCATTAAAATTGTTCAGAGCCCTGTGTACTCTACTTTAAGTGAAGAAACACCTAAGAATTGGTATTTAATAATACCAGATGCAAGGATGCTAACAGTGTTTTTACTTACTAGTGTATTTTCCCTCACATAATTTCTACTGACATAGACACACACACACACACACACAAATAGAAATTATGTCCACAATTTACAAAAAGCCACAAAAACCCTAGCTATCTCTGGGGGAAAAGAGAGACAGCCCCAC